>NC_027749.1:6956730-6984284 GCF_000695525.1 Brassica oleracea var. oleracea | reverse complement strand
GTTCTTTTAGATCAATATTAAATATGCTTTTGTTGTGTGTCGTTTATGATGGTGTCTCTGTCTGAATGCTTTTGGAACAAGAACTACCTTTTTTTTCTTCTCTTCCTGCTGTTTTAATTTGAAACTCTCAATGAAGATAGTGTTGGTTATTATCTTTGTGTTTTCATCATGTTGTTTATCTTGTTGGTATGTTCATTGGTGTGTTCATTTGTCCTTCTATAAACAATCAAAAAGTAAAACATAAACCTTACTGAAACATAGTCTTAAAACCTTACTGAAACCATTACCATTACATAAACAGAGTCTTCTACTAGCTATTCAAAGACAATCCATCTGCTTTGTCAAACATGATCAACACAAGACATATCACAACGCCTAAACAAACCACCAGAAAACCCACTTTCATGATCACATTCAGCTTTTTAAGTTCATTGCTCGTCTTCCTGACATCTTCTTTCAACTCTTCCTCCACGGTTTTCATGCTTTCGATCTCCATTTTAATTTTCATAACATCTGATGCAAAGCACTCAACTTTTGGCAATGCATCTTGAACCTCTTCGTAGACAACTTCATCTACTCATTTATACAAGTGATCCTAGACACAAATCATGAACACAATCTTTATGACCGTCGTTTCTTTTTGATTCATTTAGCTCGGATTCAAAGAGAATAAAAGAAACTGTGTTCGTAAATCTATTGCAAAGTCCACTAGCTCAGTGGCAAAAACCCCTACCATTAAACCCGAGTGCACGAGTTCGAGCCGATGGAAGCCCATCTTTTTAATAAAAAAGCAATATAAAACGCGTTGTTTCATTCATTTGTCTTTTAACTCGGATTCGAAGAGAATAAAACAAACTGTGTTCGTAAATCTATTTCAAAGTCCACTAGATCAGTGGCAAAAACCCATACTATTAAACCCGAGTACACGAGTTCGAGCCGTTGGAAACCCATATTTTTAATAACAAAGCTATATAAACAACGTCGTTTGTCTTTAATCAGACAAAGAGATGAAACAACGTCGTATACTTTAACACCCAAAATTAACATCCGCTTATTTATATGTTAACTCGGTTAACGGTGTGTTAATCTGGTCAAGCAATCGTAAGTTTTTTAATAAACTAAAAAAGTCAACAAAAGTTCACGGTTTTATTGGCTAGCCCATATGTCAAGGTTTCTTTTGGTAATTTCCGCAAAGTTCAGTGTTTTTTTGGCCGAATTCTCTATTTTTTTTATGAAGGACGTTCGAGAGAAAATCATATTCAGTGAAACAAAATATCTAATATTGACATATTTTGTATTATAATAAGTTGCTTAATGAGTAAATCTTTAGGAATCTTTTCATTTAGAATACAGGGGAAAATCTTTAGGAATCTTTTCATTTAGAATACAGGGGATATGATATATATGTTCGCTCTTAAAGAAATTAAGAGAGCAGATATAACTTTATAAAAATTGAAGACTCATGTGAAAAAGATTATTAAATTTGTTTATAACTTATGTCGAGTACATATGTCATTACAAAAGTGTTTCTTTGAAGAATAATACGATTTTGTATTGCGCATATTGTGCTTTATACAATAAAATGTGTATTTTGTTTAGAAACTATGCATTAGATATCCAAGGCATCGTATTAACATCTAACCAAGATATCCGTTGCGGATCACGCGGATCGAGCGGAACAAGAGTGGATCTATCGGATCTAGTGGTTCAAGTGTGGATCAAGCGGATCTAGCGGTCCAAAATATTTGTTTGAATGGTGAAAGTGGATAAAAAGCAGTCTAAAACACTGTACAAATTTAAAATAATTATATACAATTTGTTTAGTAATTTTTTAATTAAAACTAATTATTAAATAATATGTTTCCATCAATATAATTTTTATACAAAATATAAAATAATTTAAATGTATATAATCTAATTACTTTAGAAAACTAGTTATCTTTGATTCATTAAAGATACTTTATAAATAAAAATGTATTTACATAATTAATTAAAAATATTTATTTTTTGTTTGATTTTCAGATTTATTTTTAAAATTCTGTACAAATATATTTTGTTTATTAAATTAATAAATATATAAAATAATTTAAATTTTATACTTATACTTAACTAATATATAAAATGTTAAAAGATGTCTTTAGATTGAATAAATTGAGTAAGTAAACATTACATGTATTTAAACTGTAATATAGTGAGTAAGTGGGGGAAATCATGCTTACTAGTATAGATAAATAAAACAATTATTTTCTTGGAAATGAAGAGAAATTAGTTTTATTTAAAACATAGAAAAGAAATAAAAAAAAATCCAAGTTAAAAATACAATGAGTTAAAAGGTAGTAACAGAAAACAGTTTACTTGTAAAAAAAAACAGAAAAGAGTTTACTTATTGTTTTATTATTTTAAATAGTTGAATTTGCTGTGTTAAAAAAAATAGTTGATTTGCAAGTGAAAAGCAGAAGAAACACTCGATACACTCCAAATATGCTGAATTGTTACTGTACATTGCGAACCATACTTTTTGTTCACAGATTTGAACCACTAGTGGTTCATAAATAATTTATTAATTTTAAACCTGAACCACTTTATGATTGTGATTGCATGAAGAATGGAGAATACAAAAGCAGTTCCCCCGTTATGATATGCGAACTGTCTTTTTACCGCTCTCCATTCTTTGCCTATATATCTCTGTAGAAATCACATTCAATTCATACTCGGGTTGAACATAAATTATAAAATCCAAACGAAGTCTATATCAAATAACTTAACTGTCGTTTAGATCATTTTGAGTTGAATTTATCAAAAAGATTATGTCAGTATATGAATTTGGCTTATGTAGTTTATATCTCTTTCATATATTTTACTCTGATTTAGTTTTGCTTTGCTTGAATATCATCTTTTAAAAGTTCACTTTAGTTTGCTATGGGGTTTACTATTTAGTTTATGTCCAATCCTAATATTCATCATCAAAAGAGGTGAAGACCATTGTAGCTAAGTCTTAATTAGTTTTCTTCTTTTAGTAGTTTTGATAAGTTGGAACATCACAATCTGTTACTATATGTGCATTTATCATATATGTATTTTATACTATGAAAAATGGATTTTGGATAGCATGTCAATTTGTCAAAGACCAAAGCCGAAAGTTTCTCATTGGTTTGCGCTGAATGTTCCATCGAATTCTCTTGCTTACACCACCGCCGTTTTCTTTGAACTAAACATCATTTTCTCTTCTTATTAAAGTACAAGTATTTATATGGTATTATATTATCGAAGATGCGTGTTGCGTTTACTCACCCTTTGTTCGTTAATCATTATTCCAAAATTTATGTTTTTATGTAACATTGTCGAAGTTTGAAAATAAAAACGATAAGAAATACAAAATAACAAAACAATGGATATGAATCGAGATGTATCTTATCTATCTTATGCATCTCTGGATTTAATGAAACTATATAATCATTTAGAAGGTTAGAATACCGAATGTTAGGCATTTTACAGGCCATACTTAGTAGGATTCTTTAGTGTAATGTAAAGTTTTTGTACATTAATATGCTGTCTAGTCAAATGATGACACGATTTTAGAATTCAAAGATAAAGTTTTGGTCAACAAAGCAAATCTAATATATAACTTTTTTTTTGGTGTAAATGTTAAATTAAAATAAAAAAGGTGCAACAAGAGAATTTTCCGGGAAGTCAATCATTCTCGTCCAAGTGCATTAGGGATGGTATGATCGCACCCATCTAATATGTAACTGTCAAGGATATATTGGTTTTACCATTTTAGTTTACAATATCACTAAAATATGTCGAACATTACTAACACGAATACATTGTCAAAAACATTACTTCTAATTGTCAAAAAGCATTACTCCTATTTATAAGAAAATGTCAATATTAGCGAAAATGGTCAAGATCAACATTTAATTATTAATTGTTTGAACGTGACATGGAATCCATAGAACTTGAAAAGTGAAGATGACAAGCTCAAGGGCTTGAAAAGTTGAAATGCACTTGGAATCCATAGAACTTTAAGTGAAGATGACAAGATGTAATGCATGAAAAGTTGAAATGCACTTGAAATTCATAGAACTTGAAGTGAAGATAACAAGATGTAATGCATGTTGTCATAATCCATGTTCTTGAGAGAAAAAAAGAATGTAGGATGGCCATAAGATGTAAAATGATCATGATCAAGCATATACATGTCAGTATAACAATAATTCATATATAAAATGTAATACAAACTTTTTATTTAAAAATATTTTTTTACAAATGTAACGAATAAAAAATTAACATATATTTTAAATGGCTAAAATATAGTGAAACTCAAAATCATAAGATATCTTCTCAACCACCGGAGATGAAGAAGAAGATTTGGGATTTTGATTCTTAAAACAATCCACCATTGATTTTCTCGAGGAACCAGAAGTTGAAAATTGGTTGTTAACCCCTTTTCAGTATGTGGCAACGGCGGAGAGATGGAGAGGTTGATTGTTTTTAGATTTTACACTAGTTTTTAGTTTTTGATTTTTGAAAAACCACTTTTTACCCAATCAAGATTTTAAAAAATTGATTTCCTAAAAATAAGTGAAACAAAAATTCTTCCTATAGCCAATCAAGATTTTAGCAAAAGAGTTTTCCTATAAACTAGGGAAACCAGTTTGTACATACTACATTAACTTTTAAATGAAAAACCAGAATCCATGTTTTTTTAATTTTTGTACAGGAGCACGTAATTGTTGTTAAATAAAGTAGAAGAGTACGTAGCTTTTTTTTTAATATATATTATCTTAGCCTTTGTTAATATTAATATAGCATGTATCAACAATGATTAATGTATATGTTCTAAAGTAAATGTATTCTTATTTTATAAATATTTATTATTATTTATAAATAAATTTATTATTTATAAATAAATTTATTATTTATATTTCTAATAAAATATGTTATGATAAATTTGAAACATTTTAAATGTAAAAATTTAAAATTTTACAAATTTAATGATTATTATTTTAGTTTTTTTTTCAAAAACTATTTTTTTCATCCATAATAGAACACAAAAAACTTATTAGCACTATTTGATAAATTTCAATGGTAACTTTTAAATATTTTATTGCTATTTTATGTATTATTATAAAGTAATGTGTATTTTTTTTAAAAAACTAAAAAATACATTAAAACCAAAAACCAAAATCTAAATCCAAAATCTAAAAACTAAAACAAAAGGCTGAAAATCAAAAACAAAAAAAATTGAAAATCAAAAACCAAAATCAAAAATCTAAAAACTAGAATCTAAAAACCAAAAACTAAAACTAAAAGCTACTAAAACAATCATCACCAGAATCTCTAGTGAAAAGGATCACTAATCATTATCAGCAATTTATATATCTATAGTTATATAACTAATGTGGAAGCAGCATTTTAATTTACCGTTTTAAATTTTTATTATACGAAAATAACCAATTCATGCTGGTTTACCTTGTTCTTAAAATTTGGATGCAGTTAGAAAGCAATATTGTTGTATTGGCAATAAAACAGTTTTTTAAAAAAAATTTTTTGTCTTTTTAATACTACACATCCATAAATTCAAAACATGTGCTACGTAAAATGGATTAATAAATAAAATTAGATCACATATACTCTATCCGTTTCATTTTATTTATCGTTCTAAGTTTTTTACACAGAGTAAAAAATCATTAAATTTCATTTTTTACCCTTTATTAATACGTGAATTTATTTGATTATATTAATTAATGAGCTAAGAGAATAAAGATAAAATTAGAAAAAATAGCAATTAAATGCATTAAAAACATAAAGTGACACTTAAAATGAAACGAATTTAAACTCTAGAACGACAGTTAATATGAAACGGAATGAGTATATAGTACGACTATGTATCTAAAATCGATTTCACTAAAAATCATAATAATAAATTTAAATTATTTCATCAATATACATAGTCAAGAAAAAAAGAAAAAAAAAAATAGTTAAGTTCCCTATCTCTAATTTATTCTCCAACTTAATGTATAGTTACAAACAAATGTCTTGAGATAAAATTAATGTCACATTTGGTCTTTGAACATTATATGTCAACCAATGTGACCACACTAATTACTAGTAACTGGTTTAGTTTTCCAATAATGCCGAATTCGATTGATAATAAAATTTGGTCCGACCGGCGGGTTCATCCGGGTTTAAGAAAAAACATTAAACTGGTTTAATTTGCAATTTTCTGAAAAGTGAAGGATCATATCCTAAAAACCTGGCTAAAACCCTCCTTCCTCCAGTGGCCTGCTCCGCCTTTTAACTATCTCGGCGTCCTCCGGAACAGTGTGCCATTCACCGGCTTCTCTTCTTAAATGGCGGCCTCCCTTCTTTTGAACCGTGTTTCACGCTCTGTTTCTCTCCATCGGGTCGGACCAGCTCTGGTTTTCAGTTCCCTCGATTCCCAAATTCACGGTGGGAGACTCTCCGGAACACTCTTTCGAGGTACCCTTTTTGAACCTTTTTCCATCACCCATATGTTAAAGCAAACATTTTTGAATTCACTGAGTAGAATCACTCTGGTTTCAGATCTGATTTGTGTTAAAAGTTTCAGACTTTGATGACTGACTCTGTCCTTACTTGTTAATTGAGAGACAAATGTTAAATTTTCAGACTTTTAGATTCTCTGTGAAGTTTTAAGATGAGAACTTTCTTCTACTGATTAGTGATGGAACCTGTAAATAGATTGCTGTTTGATCACACAGTGAATAGTTAGTTATGTGGCTCACCTTGCTTCAGTTTGATCCGTGGCATTAAGATTTGCTTTCTCCCTTTTGTGCGTGTACTCTGTAGAGAGATCATTGGCTACTCTTGCTGAAGGAGGAGCTTCCCGTTTTGATGAGATGGTATCCGCGAATCAGCGAAAGTATTACCTTCTTGGTGGTAAAGGAGGTGTTGGGAAAACAAGCTGTGCTGCTTCTCTGGCGGTTAAGTTTGCTAGCCATGGTCATCCCACCATCGTGGTTTCAACTGATCCTGCTCACTCCTTGAGTGATTCTTTCTCTCAGGTCTCTCACTCACCTTCTGATTTGGCTCTCAATGTCTTTTGTTATCAGCTCATCTCTTCGTTATTCTTTGGTATCCAGGACTTGTCGGGAGGAGTGTTAAAGCCTGTTCAAGGTGTTGATTCTCCACTTCTAGCTCTCGAGGTGATTAACATTAACCAACTTACACACACACCTTGGTACATAGCATATGTTACTGAGTTTTTGTTGAAAACAGATAACACCGGAGAGAATGAAGGAAGAGATTAAAAGCCAGGCTGGTGGTGATAAGAGCGTTAAAAACATGATGGATAGCATGGGGCTAGGAATGTTTGCCGGCGAGGTTTGTCTTAAAGATCTTCCAGGATGTGTATTCTGTTAATATCTTGAAGATAATGTTGTCTATTTTTTTTTTCGGTAGTTAGGGGATTTGAATCTTGAAGATATGCTCAATGCTGCATCACCTGGTATTGACGAAATAGCAGCTATTTCCAAGGCACGTATGTTGTTGTTACCTTCTTAATTTTGAAAAAGATGATCTTTTATAAATGTTAAGAATTGAGATCTATTTACAGGTTCTTCAATTTGTGGAGTCACCAGAATACAGTAGGTTCACACGTATAGTTTTCGATACTGCTCCCACGGTTAGTTTATATATTTATATTCTAAGTTTGGAGTACATTCCACTTGGTGGATTCTTCTGTTGATTCATATAGTTTCTTGCAGGGACATACTCTGCGGTTACTTTCTCTTCCTGACTTCTATGATTCATCCATTAGCAAAATAACAAAGGTTTGAGCATTTGCTTCCTTTCTTGCAAGATTGATATGTTTTTAGCTTTACTTGTATCTAAATGAATGATTTGATTATTTCAGCTCAAGAAGAAGATCACTGCTGCAGCTTCAGCCTTTACGTCCGTCTTTGGTAAAAAAAAGGAGATACAAGAACCAGGACCTGTAAGTATATAGGTTATTCACTTTGAACCAATACCTCTTGTTCACCTTTTAGAACTCTAATGATTCAATTTTTGTTTAACAGTCCAACGAGTTGGACCAACTGAAAGAAAGAATGGAGAAAGTTCGAAATGTATTCCGTGATGTGGACACTACTGAGTTTGTCATTGTGACCATCCCAACGGTAACACCATTCTCTCTTACTTGTTCATAAAGATCATTAAGGTTACTGAGACACTTAGATTTACTTCACTTGGCTAATATCTTTACTTTTAGGTGATGGCAATAAACGAGTCTTCGAGGTTACATGCATCTTTAAGAAAAGAGAATGTACCAGTTCAGAGGCTTATTGTTAATCAGCTTCTACCTGATTCCCAATCCGACTGCAAATTTTGCTCAGTGAGACGAAAGGTAACTCTAAGTTAACTCTGTGCAAGCAAAACTTTTGATTTGAATTCAGTATCAGCTTGTTAGTTCCAGTAGACATAGCTATTTTATATAAACCTTTCAATGTGATAAGGTTGTTGGTATTTTCAGGAACAAACGCGTGTGCTTGGACTTATTCAGAAGGATACAGAACTTTCCGGGTTGAAACTGATCCAATCTCCGTTGCTAGATGCAGAGATAAGAGGGGTTCCAGCACTTAAGTTCATGGGTGATCTCATTTGGAAATAAGATCAGTTTTCGTCTTTTATTTCTTAAAAAAAGTATGAAATTTCGAGATGATGGGAGGAAAACAAGTGAGTTACCAATGTTATTAACTTTTAAAGCAAGAAAGTAATGGAAGTTCTTGAGAGCACTCTTATGTACTTGTAAATTCTTACGTAGTGTATAAAACGGTTAGTGTCAGGAAACGAGGAAAGTGCTTGATGCTGTACCCATTCTCCATCAGATTGGGTAAGAGCGGATTCATCATCTCCTACGAAGCTCCCGTGAGCGCTTCCTCCGTGGTAGAGTTGTCAGTAGAAGCCATCACTTCTGCTTTTAAGCTAGTCCATAGGAACTTGATACCTATTATGAAGCATCCATCTAACCAAAAGCTAGGTAAACCCTGAGGTTGTGCTTGGCTTTAATATGCCTTCCAATATATCAATGTAGTACACGCTCCGGGTCTCGAGAATTATTCTTCAACTTTCTTCAACCTTTTGCCAAGAGCATTACATCATCAAACATCCGAAACAGAGTGTAACTGCATAGAGAAAGGATAAAATGAGAATAAGATACAATCCTCTTGATTAGTAGTAGACAAGGAGAGAGTATGTTGTTGTTGAGAGTGTAAATTACCCATGACAACATCCCTATGGACAAACCATACATATATGTTTACTCCTTCAAGAGCTCTAAGAAGATAGAACTGTCAAGTTGGTTCATCTAATATCAGAAGTTTATTAGAGCCTTGGACTTTCACTAACCCGGAATGCACGGCGTGAAAGTCCAAGGCTCATGTTTAAATAAAAACGGGAATCTTTCTCTTGATAACGCCACTTCTCTGACCGTAACACTGCTTGTAAGTAGTGAAGATACGATCTCGAGTAAACAGTTTCAGCTTGTAGAAACCCTAAGCAGAAAAGTTTTGCTCAAAAAGCTCTTACTTGAGTCAAAAAAAAACTCTAAACCAAAAGAGAGTATTGAGCTTTTTATTTCGTGTGATCATGAAAGAAAGAAAAGGTTCACATTCTCAAAAACAACAATTACCAAATTGACCCTTGTCTTTTTGTTTGTCTTTCAGCCACACCCAAAATTGGTTTCGTAAAGAAGAAATCCCCAAATCTCCCAAACCCTAATTTGAATCTCTCTCTCTCATGAAACCAAGAAGATTATTCTCTTCTTAGATTCTCCCATATGTTGACCTCACCATGCTCTTCTTCGTCTGTCCTCTTCCACCGCCCAGCTCTCTCCATCTCGCGCTCCAAGTTTAGGCTTCCTCGTCGAGTTCTAGTCTCCCCTGCTCTCACCCACGTTTCTCCTCTCACTGCTTCCCCTTCCAAGTCCACCAAGCACGTACGCCTCTTCTGAATTGTGATGAAATTTTGGAATCAATAGTTTTGTCTCCTTTGTATTAACACTTTGGTGGTGATATCTTGTGCAGAAATGGAAGATTCAGTGCTTCAGAAATGAGGTTTCTGCTCCCGAGAATCAAGAACCGGATGAAGTAGTTAAGAAGCCAGATCAAGATATTCAGCAGCCATGTACTGATCAAAAACCTTGGAACACTACTCTCCAAAAGGTAATCTATGCTCCTACACTTGAAGAAGAAGAAGAATAACTACCTTTTTTTGTCTCTGTTAAAAAGAAACAGTTTTTGATGTTTAGTGTTTAAGGTTTGAGGTTAAAAAGAAACAGTCTTTCTCATCAAAGGAGTTTGAGGTTTCTTATCATTTGGAAACTCTTACGCCTTTTTTGGTTTTATTGAAATTGATGGGATTATGCAAATAACGCGACTCTGAAAAAGGGCTTTCACGAACATTATTATTATTGGGTTTGAAGTTAACTTTGTTTCCTTGGGTTTCAGGCTGCAGATGCAGTTTTGAAGGGAATTGGTACTCGTTGGAAGGTACCATGGACTGCTGAGACCATTGTTCAGGTACCTACATCTTAATGCCTGCTTTTCTGTTGCCGCCTACTTTACTTTATCATGTGATTAGAGCTGTATATGTTTAAGTTGCGTACTATGGATATTGCGTCAGCGTATGACCTAGTTACTGAAAGTAGAAACATTTTAAACGCCGGCTTATATACCTGACTAGAAACTGTGTGATACTAGGTCTGCACATCTTGCTTCTTGACCCTGTGTTTGTTAGATTTAGGTCTTTGATGCTTTTGAGTTCCAGCTAATAGTACTACTATAGATTCCTTGGTGCATGAAGAAGATGCAAAACTAACAGTAATTAGAAATGAGTTTCATACCAAAGCTTTCACTCATGCCCGCCAACATAAACTTGTTCAGGTAATGCTTTTATGGGTAGCCGCCTTCTGGTTCATTGGATCATGGATGATCCCATTCATGGCCCACATATCAGGTTTCCACAAGGACTCTCTCACATTTAGAGGCCAAGCTTTGTTCAGTCTTATTACCGATGTAACAGAAGGACTAGCCGGAATTGCCATCCTCCATCGTTGCCTCTCTATGTTCCGTCCACTTGCAAGTGATTGGTTCCGCTTTACCCTCAAAGGAAACTGGCAGCTAGACGTCATCGTAGGCTGTTTCATGTTCCCTTTCGTTAACCGTCTTTCCCAGTTAAACCTCAACCTCCTGCCACTCCCGCCAACCTCGAGTCCCGTCTCGTTCTCTAGTGTGGAGCAGTCGATCATGGCAAGAGACCCTGTGGCGATGGCGCTTTATGCGGTTGTGGTGTCTGTTTGTGCACCGGTTTGGGAAGAGATAGTGTTCAGAGGGTTCTTGCTGCCGTCTCTGACTAGGTACATGCCGGTTTGGTGTGCGATTCTTGTGAGTTCGGTTGCGTTTGCTTTGGCGCATTTCAATGTGCAGAGGATGTTGCCTTTGGTGTTCCTTGGAGTGGTTTTGGGTTTGATATTCGCGAGGTCAAGGAACTTGTTGCCTTCGATGCTGTTGCATAGCTTGTGGAATGGCTTTGTGTTCATGGAATTGATGCGGTGATGAGGACGACGACTATATCTCTTATGTAGGGTGTCTGTGTCTTTTACCCCTTATTCTTGTAATCGATTCATGTTATGATTCTTAGATATTTCATTAAATGGACAGTTCAACTGTAAAAAAAAAAGAAAAAAATTGTTAAAAGGAAAGTGAAATGAGCAGATGATCAAAGACTTAGAAGAGAGTTTAACACTTCTAAATAAAACTTTAAAATGACCGTTCTGAAACAATACTAATTTACACAGCTTCAGAAAGTTAAACAATTAAGAGAACTGGTTATACTTTGATTTGGTATTTTTTCAACCTTCTCTTTCAAGCGTTAGAAACGATTGGACTAAGTTTCCATCTTGATGGATATGGAGAAAAGAGGATATGAAAACGACATTCACATAAGATATATACAAGGAAGATGTGAGTGAAAAAAGGAAAACACAAGAGTGCATATCTTTAGTTTAGTCTTATCACTTTCTCAAGTTAAGGTGGTGAAATGAATTATCCGGCCCTTGAGATCAATTAAGGCCAACTAATTGTTCTTCAGTAATTCCATTACTAATAGTCTAATTAATTCTAACAAAAATCCATCACTATTTTTTTTCTTAAATATATATATTCCCAGCTATCATTAAGAGTCGGTATATTTTCATATTTTCTATTTATAAAATCCGAAGAGTAGTATTTTAGAAGAACGAAAATACACTGAAATGAAGACATGTGTTTCAAAGTTGTAAGAAAACATTTCGTATAGTAGCTAACCAAGTAACCAACCAAATATAACACCACACTACAGTAGAAGTTTACTTTTGGCTACTTACCTTGTCTGTAAACTTACTTACCTACTAGTCTTTTTATATTTTAAAATACACTACAATAATTAAAATAAATAACTAATATATCTTTTTTTTTTTGCCCAAAAAAAAAAAACTAATATATCTTTTTATGATGTTGTAATTGGCTGCGTCCAATCTTTCAGAATCTCTCGTTTGCAGTAATCTTTCATAGTAACATTTTTTTTTTACATATTTTATTATTATTAAAACGCGGACTGTACCGCAATTGTCCCACGTTACCATTCAGACTCACGATCAACTGTAGAGACATTGGATTGAATGCTTTGGTTTTCTACAATATGTGATAGCCTCTTTGGCACTAGAGTATTGAAACATACAACTTTGTATAAATATAATAGTATACGTTAGAAAGAACAAGTAAAGGAGGAAAAAATCAACACAGAGAAACAGAAATTGAAAACGATCGATGAAGTTAGTCATAGTGGAAAGAAAAGATCAAGATATAGTCCACGAAGCAGCTAGTGTTTGTAGTTTATATATATAGTAACTCTTGTTTGAATCATTCTACATGACTATCTATAAAATATAGACTTACTGTGCACTGAGTATTTTCATCAGCGAACATTATTACATCTGAACAGCCCTGTTCTTTTAGAAGACTATGCGCCCAAATTTATAATTGTTTTCTTGTTCACGCATCTGGAGAGTAACACCCACAGCAGCGGTGCTTTTGCCTATCAAAAATAATCGCAGAGATCATTCTAACTGCCGCTATTTTTTACAGTGGCATAGACGAAACTTTTGCCAAAGTAATCACAGCGTCAGTTTTATTAATTTTCCACCATCTTTTTGTTTATTTTGATGTTCAGTTTTTGATCCCTAGACGCAAATGTAGCGTCTTCTAGAAGCACAGGGCTAACCTTTAATCTCATGATTAGCGTACCAATCAAGAATAATCTTAGTTGGTCATTCCCATTCGTAAATGAATGCTAAGAACAACAAAACCAAACCGACATGTTGTATACTCGTATTCAAAGTAGGGGTAGGGGTGGGCGCAAGGCGGATACTTGTTTTTTATGTATACTTGATATTTGGTTTGTTTTGAACGAGTAATGAATTTTTGGACTTGTACTTGACTTGTCGGAAACAAGTACTTGTTATTTCGAGTACTTGTCCAAAAATATGTTACTTGCAAGTTACTTGCCTTGTTCGATTACTTACTAATTACAAGTATTATTAATTACTTGGATATATTTCTAAGTTTCTAATAATTACTTGATAAATAATATTTTACGAGAGAAAGTTATCAAAGTTTGTTTTATTTACTTGACTTGGTAAAAACACGAGAGTTATTTTAAATTAAATATTTGCATCTAATATAAAAAAAAGATGGAATTCAATAAGAAAGCATTGTTTACTTCTTACAACAAAGAAATATATGTTTAGGACTTTGATTTTAATGGTTTAGTTATCATTTTTTCTGTCGTAAAACAAGTAACGAGTAATATCAAAGCGAATTATAATTTTTTTTGTGATATTTGTTACTTGCCTTGTACTTGCAAATAACAAAACTCAACGACTTGATACTTGACTTAGCAACGACGAGTACTTGAAAAAACGAGGTGAGTATGGGTCAAGTAGCGGATATAAAGCAAATAACGAGTATTCGTGTCCAGCCCTAACTCAAAGTGATTGGAACTCAATTACTACCTAACGCTTTAAAAGATCTTTTGCAAGAAATTGAATAACAAATCATTTTTATATTCCAACGTGCAAAAGATAAAGCATTTCTCCTTGTTATTGAACCTGTAACTTAGTGGTGGGTCTCCACGAAGACCAGTTATTGGCTGAATGAGTAAAACCTTAGAGTTTAGAATTAAAGAGTGAAGATTTGAGATTGAGATTTAAAATTTTATAAAATAAAAAATAAATATTAAAAATTTGAAAATAAAAATTTTAAAAATAGTTTCAAAAAGTATTTTCGAATTAAAAAAATTTGAAAAAATAAAATAAAAAAAACTTTGAAATTTGAAATTTTTTTTATATAAAAAAGTTCGAATTTGAAAACATATAAACTAAAACTATATAAAAAAATTTGTTAAACTTTTTTTAATTTTTTTTAGTTTTTTTTAATTTTTTTAATTTTTTTTATATCTAGAGTATTAGTGTCATTTTACTTATTAAATGAAACATTTTGGTCATTTTTCTCTTTGTAGTCTATTTTTGCGACCAAAACTTGAAAATGGTCTATTTAGCAGAATTGCCAAATAATATATTATGGAGATGAATATCAAATTATTTCAGAAGAGCATTATGAGGAGCATAAAGCATGAATTATGTGATTTATAGAGCGAAAGTACAATCTGTACTAAAATAAGGTGAAATTACCATCGCATACTTTATCAAAAGTGGTATTAGGCAAATACAACAAATCATAGGTGCCGAATTCAGATTCCTCTAACCTATACAATGTTTGAGACGAATCTATTAAACCCTGGTCCGCAGGAAACTATGGAGCTCCGTTTTTTATTTCAACACTAACCAATAGGAAAATAGTTGACAGGGTCCAGTGATGGCTGTTAATAACACCTTCATGGATGTAACGTCTGTCCTCTGACCCAATATGGGCCCACTCTTCCTGTTCTTTTCACACAGTCAGCTGCGTTACCCTTGTTCTCACGTAATAATTACAATGTTACCCCTGCTTGATCATCGTTTCTGGCTCCACATGATGGCCTTTAAATGCGATCAAGAAGTCCCAATAAAAATTTCCGGTTGGTTTTCCTAAAACCGCCCTTTGATAGTGCTGCAACGCGCTGGTTGAACATGTGATTTATGACGGAGATGAGGGTGACTTTCGTCATTTCAGGGAAGGAATGATTGTCCCAGGAAGACTTACCGTTAAGATTTTATTAGATGAAAGATACATGTGACTGAATATTCAGTTAAGTTTGTTTTGGTTTTGGAAATCAAATGTTTTTGGACAACGAATTGAAAGCAAACATAGGTGAAAATATAAATCTGATTATAGGATGTTTCTTTGGGTAGTCTTACAATTTCGTTTACAAAATCAATAATTCTGTACAGTACAAATTTGTTTTGAGTTACAATAAAAACAGAAAACGATTTCTGGTTTGGGAATGTTAAACTTATCAATTTTGTATTTATTTACGTATATATTTGTGTGTGGTCATCCTACTATGGTTAGGTAGTGTTTCATTATTTTCTGGATCTTAGAATGAGGAAAAATATCTTTAAGAAACCCACCATTTTTTTTAAACGTCTGATAACAAAGTTCCAACAGTAGATGATAGGGTATTAACCCAAAGAAAACACAAAAACAGAAAGAGAAACCCACCATTTTGATAATGCTTTTGATATTTTGCCAAAAAGGTTTTGCAGAAATTGGGTCATACATATGATCCGTTCATTTCAAACAAAATAAGTAATATTAATTTTCTCGGACAGATTATTCACCTTTGTAACAAGAAAATCTTGATTTGAAATTTTCTTTTACAGATGCCCTTTTTCAAAATTTTTTTTTTTTTCTTTTACAGGAAAACTAAGACCATAGATTCTAAAACCTATAGTAAAGCTACTAGTAGTATACTATTTTTTTTTTGTCTATTTGCTTTAACATATACTACATTTACTCCTGAAAATTGGATCCTAATTAAATGTTGACAAAGACCGGATCAAACGAGGTCGGCTGAAGACTTGGTTATAGAAAATTTTAAAATAAATGTTCTAACCAAAGAGAAACCAAAAATGACAAATTTTAAAATCAAAAGATTTACCCAACACGTGTTGACTTGGTATGTGAATTCTGAAGTTGGGATCTAACTTAAAATTAAACTGAACTTGAATTGTAATAAAAAGTAGGAACCCGATGCGGATTGGAGATCTAGTTGGGTGCAAATTGATTGAAAACAAAGTTAAGAATAACATTTGTAAGGAAAAGGTAGATACTGTCCGAGTTAGAAAAGAACCAAACAACAAGCCAGGTAAGAAAACATTCTTTAAATCCTCTGTAATGAAAAAGAGAGAGAGAGAGAGAGAGAGAGAGGAAGGTGGATCCTTTAAAGAGAGACTCGTGGAGGCTCTACTGAAACGATACGTGGAACAAAGCTGACACAAAATGGCCCCAACATCTTCTTCTTCTCCGCCTTAAAACGTCGATACATTCATAAGGTTTCGCATTCCTGCATGCTATCGGTTTATCATCAATTGTAGAGTCCGGTTTAGTTTTGTTGTAGAGAAACATGGCGGAGACGACGAAGGTGATGTACATAGTAGTGGTCGACGACGACGACGACGACGATTTTGATACAACGACGGCGATTGTGGAAGAAGACGGAACCGGGAATTGGAAAGATTCGTTTAGGTATACGCGTCCGGTTTTACAGAGTACTCTTCAGCTCATGGGTTGCAAAGCCCGTCACGCCTTCAAGGTCTTCTCTCTTTCTCTTACAGATTCTTTTTTTTTTTTTAAATTTGTTTCCTACAAAACATCGCTTTCCTCGGATTCTGATTCTGTTTTTGTCGTGTAATGGTTTGAGATTTAATTTCATTTAAGCAATTTGGATGGAATACAAATTGCATTCTGTTATAAACTTATAGTGATGTGTCTAGATTCAGACAAAGATCAAAGCATGTTTTTTTTGGTCTTAATTTCGTAATTTGGCATTACTTCATTGATGTTAATGCACTCACAGCTCCAGAATTATTATTATTTTACCAAACTTGTGTCATGTAGTCTAATTGTATTCTCTTGTTGTGTGTGTGTGTGTGTGCTCAAAATCTTTTTCATGACCCTCTTTGATACCTTGTAAAGGTACACTTTTGTCTAAAAGTAAGATAATAAAGTTTCAAGCTTTATGGTGTTTGTAATCTCACCACTTGATAGATCCTCAAGTTCTGTTTTTTTTTTTTGTTGCTTGTGGTCAGATTAGCCGGAGGGTTTTTGAGCTAATAAGAAGTGAAGGCTCCTTAATACTTTCTCCCACGCATGGGAAAGAATCTGTATTTGACAAGACGTGTGATGCTGCTTCAGCTTGTGCTGGTGTAGGAAAGGTTAACTGTTTTGCTGCTGCCGATGATGTAGATAAGAGTAAAAGTAAGCCCTTTGAGATGCATAAAAGGCGCACAACCGTTGTTGTTTCGCGAGAAATTTATGTTAACGTTGTCTGTGACGCTCTAGCTGAATATAAGTATGTGGGTCATGACCAAAGGGCAGACTTGATCCTGGCCTGCAAGTAATTCTTTTTACCTTTTATCAAGAAACTACAGATATATATATAAAGAAACTATAGATATGTGGTGAAGATCATCCATGTGTTACTTTTCTAAGAATGTTCTTTAGATTTTATAAACAGTTTTGGGTGTAAAATATGATAGAAACTCTAGTCAGATTAAATTTGGATTAAATTGTCATTAGCAAATATGTTAACTCACTCTTAGACATATGTTTCTGCTAGCTAACATCCATTGATTTTTGCTTAAAAGTTTTTATTCATTGCGTGGGTTACATTAGTCATGTTGTTTGTGGTTGTATGTTGACCTGCAAAGCTTCTTATAACCACACCAACCGCAATTTATCTTTCACTTCCCGTTTCATCTAAAAAGTTTCTATCACTTCCTGCAGGATTCGGGAGAGGAAAGAATCTGTGACTGTTCTACTCTGCGGGACTAGTGGCTGTGGCAAATCTACACTCTCCGCACTTCTGGTATTCTTCAATCACAGCCGTTGATAAGCTTTAGATAGGACATAAGAGGCTTTGCTCTTTTGCTTTTAGACAGTCAGTGCTGCATTTTTGTGTTTACAGGGCAGCAGGCTGGGGATTACAACGGTCGTCTCGACCGACTCAATCCGTCACATGATGAGAAGTTTCGTTGATGAGAAGCAGGCTCCTTTGCTGTGGGCTTCAACTTACCACGCGGGAGAGTGCCTTGACCCTGTGGCAGTCGCAGAATCAAAAGCCAAAAGAAGACGAGCCAAAAAGTTGGATAATTATGGAAAATCAACACTTGAGGATGACAAACCAACCATCACTACCACTGTTGCAGCTTTGTTAAGTCACAAGCAGATGGCTGTGGAAGGATTCAAGGCTCAAAGTGAGATGGTGATTGAGAATCTCGATAGGCTCATTACAGCTTGGGAAGAAAGGAAAGAGTCTGTGGTTGTTGAAGGTGTCCATCTAAGCCTTAACTTTGTGGTAATCCCCACTCTTTACATGTTGTGAACAAACGCGAATCAAAAATTGAAGAAAACAAAAAACGAGTGAGACAAATATCCGTTTAGCAGTTCCAGTTCCGACGAATGCTGGGCTTTTACTGGTGCACTGAGATTTAACACACTTCCGGATGTAACATTAGACACATTTCTATTTTGAGAGTTTAGTTATTACCGTCTTCCTCTTGCAGATGGGACTGATGAAGAAGCATCCGTCAATTGTTCCTTTCATGGTTTACATCTCAAACGAGGAGAAACATTTGGAACGCTTTGCAGTCAGAGCCAAGTACATGACCCTAGACCCAGAGAAAAACAAGTACGTCAAATACATACGCAACATCAGAACAATACAGGACTACCTCTGTAAACGAGCTGACAAACATCTCGTCCCCAAGATAAACAACACCAACGTCGACAAAAGTGTGGCTGCCATCCACGCCACGGTCTTCTCCTGCTTACGTAGGCGTGAAGCAGGAGAGCAGCTCTATGATGCTACCACAAATACCGTCTCTGTGATCGATGACGAGTACCGGAACCAATGTACAGCTAACTCGTTGAGTTCCAAAGGAATGTTTCAGCTGATTCAAAGACAAGGCTCTTCTAGGCATCTAATGGCTCTTCTCAACAATGATGGAACTTTCTCAAGAACTTGGCCTCTTGGTGGTAAGGTTGATGAGACAATGGAGGGAAATGGAATGGTGCATCCAGTTTATGGATACTTGCAGAAAGCTGAACCGGTGAATCTTCAGTTTGGTTTGTTTGGGATTAGTGCTTGGCCTAGTGATGGAGCCACGAGCCGTGCTGGGAGTGTTGATTATGACTCTAGAGCTGACTTGGGGGAAAATGGAAGTAGGCATTACTCTTCTTGCTGCAGTTCTCCTAGGATGTCTGAAGGAACTTCCAAAGAGGTACATGAAAAGCTCTATAAATTAACATTGTAATATAAATAAATTATTAATTTTTGATTTTAATGAGTATATATTTACCTAAGATTTTTTTTTAAAATTATTATCTTATCGGTTTGTGTTATATTTTGATAAAGTTTATTTATATATCAAATATTAATTTATAGAGGTTCTATTTTGTTTTTCTTGTATCTTATATCTTCTTCCTTCAGCTTAAGGAGGAGCAGTCCGTGCACGGTAGCGATGAAGAAGGTGAGGACGATCCTCCTGATGAGCAAGATACAGATTTTAGCGATGACGATGATAACAAGCAAGACCATGAAGAGGTAAAACCGTAAAAGTATTTTCATATGGTCTTTTGTTGGGTCTTGTTTCATAAATTAAAAGAGTGTTGGGGTGGTTTTCTAAAGGTGGGATCAGTTGATGAGGAATCTACAAAGTCAGATGAGGAGTACGACGATCTTGCTATGGAAGACAAAAGTTACTGGACGGATAACGAGGAAGAGTCGCGAGATACGGTGGCGGTAATGTCTGAGAAAAAACACAAACCGGCGACAAAAGATGAAAAATACGTACAGAACTTAGACCTTTTTCTTCGGACAGCTGCGAACAAGCAGCTGGTGGGGCCGCTTGAGCTATGTGCATCGCTGTTCATGTGTGAGACAAGACGCTTGTCAGGTAAAGAGAAGATGAAGAAGCGTTCTCTTAGCATCTCGGCTCTTGGAAAACACAAGTCGGGTTTGGGAGATCCGATTGTCTTGGGTGCCCCACGATCCTTTGCAACTAGATTCCTGAGTTCTGTGTAGTCTTTAGTTTAAGCTTTGTGTGTCTTTGTATAGTTTTACGTGTCTTTAGTTTAACGTGTCTCAAACTTTGGGGTTGTCTAAATACGTTTTTTCTTATTCTTGTCACTTAGTTTAATTGACAATTTATGCAGAATAAGAAAAAGCGTATTTAGACAACCCCAAAATTTGAGACACGTTAAAACTATACACATTTAGACACATTTAGACTTCTGACAGTGTCTTAGTTTTGCACTGTCATCTGCATAAACTGTCAAAAAGTAGACGACCGTGTCTTCATTTAGAACTTCAAAAGGAAAATTTTTAATTGAACATGCTCTTAGCTTTTTCTGTTTTAGTAGTATTCTTAAATTAATTCATTTGAGCAAGTAATGACACCCAAATTAATTGTATATAGCGACTACAAGTTAACTTTAGACTTCCGACAGTGTCTTAGTTTTGCACTGTCGTCTGCATAAATTTTGACGACCGTGTTTTCGCTTAGAACTTCAAAAGGAAATTTTTTAATTGAACATGCTCTTAGCTTTTCTGTTTCAGTAGTATTCTTAAATTAATTCATTTGAGCAAAATAAAAATCCCATTGAGTTGAATAAGGCCACTTCTCTCTGTTCCATGATAGCATCTTGTGCTTTAAGGGAGCTCATCAAGCCCAACTAAATTTATGTCTCTTCCTCACAATTTGCTTAACTTGTAGCCGCCATATACAATTAATTTGGGTGTCATCCCTTGCTTTTCTTTTTCCACTGTAAATCTTATGCCGAAAGTTAAACTAATTTCAAAAATATATGCAACGATAGATGTTTGTTATTCAAATTAGAAGGATTTTGCGTTCAGCTTTTGTTTTATTCTGGTAAAGTTAGTTATTAATCATAACGAAAATATATGCAATTTAATTAGTTTTGTAAAAAATATTGCAAACATCATAAGAACTTTTGTCTACCGGACGAGAGTAAGATAACTAGATGACGTGTAAAAAGTTCAATTGTTTGAATGACGAGGATTACAGTCAGAGAGAGAAGGCCGTACTACTTCCGCATCATACGGACAGAACCTAATGCTGTGATCTGTACGGTTTTTAAAATAGTATTCACAGATAAGTCAATTGAATTATCATTAATGTATGTTAATTGTTACGTAAGTCAATAGTTAGCACCTATCAGAACCAAAAAAAATTATAACATTATATGAGCACGTTAAGCATCAACCACTTTTCTGGTGAACAAGCTCCAGCTCCACGTTCATCTTACCTGAAAATTGCCGTCATCCAAAAAGTAGATATCTCTTTAACCCACAACTTATGACTAATCTATTTCACACCGTTTACTTTTGAATGAAGCCACTTGAAGTCTATATTAGGATCCAATCGGTGACCATTCTGGAAACAAGAAGAACGAATAGGAAAAGAATATAGAAGAATGAAAAATAACGGTTGTTCATTTTCAAATTTAACAAAGAATACTTTTATTTTTTATTTCTCTACAAAAAAAAAGGAATGAGAAGGAAAAAATATTTCTTGTGAATGGTGATTTTTTTAGGAACTTTAAAGAATACATTATTTCTCGACATTCTTTGGTCACCATTCATACCCTTAGTGTTTGAAAAACCCGTATCTACCCAATCCAAACTACTATGTTGAAAAGCCAATCTAAAATCACATCTGAATCTTTCAATTTGTCTGATTCGCATATTAAAATTGAACCATTAGAAAAAGGCGAAAATTATAATATATATTTTGTTAAAATAAAAATAAAAGAACTTTACAATAAAAAGATATACAATGTGATTTATTTTGAGCAACTTAAAGACATAACCAACCCAAACTGGTTTAGGTATCAATTCATTGTATATATACAGTGAAACATCTATAAATTAATAATATTGGGACTACACCAAAATTCTAATTTTTTTATTAATTTATAGAGATATTAATTTATCAATATACTAATTGAACCAAAAACTCAATTTGAGACTATAAAATTATATTATTTTATAGAGATTTTTAGTGTATATTAATTTATAGAGTATTAATTTAAAGAGATTATACTGTATATATATCTCTTGACTAAACCATAACAGTAAAGGCTATTTTCTTATAGTATATGCTAACTTAAACAATTTCTTAAAATTGCCGACTTTGTTTAACTCCAATTTTCTATTTTTTTTAACAACCGAGTTCCCGAAAAAAATGTAAGTAATAACATAGAGTCTTTAATTTTTGAGAAAATTGGAAAAAAAAGGACACTTTGAACTTGAATTTGTCACACTAAGATTTGTAAAAGATTTTTTAGGAAAATAAGATTTTTGTTCCTGTAAATACCAAACTTCCCTTAATTTACCAACTAAGTAGAATTAAAATTATATATTAAAATTTTCGTAATATATTTTAAATGGGTAAATATTAAAAGTTTAAATAAAAATAACAAAACTTAAAAAAAGTAACAAAAGGGAAAAATTTTGACCGATAGCCTAATTTCTTTTTCTCCTCCTCTTCTCCGCCGTAGAAGAAAGCACCTTCCATGGCGATTTAGGGTTCAACGGAGAGAAGCCTTGCTCTTCGTCGGAGTTTCATCTACCCGTAGTTCGAATCTTGCTTTTGCATCTTCCTCTTCGATTTCACTAAAGATACAACGAAATCCAAGTGTTCTTCCTCTTCGTCTGACGGGTCAAATCGAATTACGACGTGTTCTTCCATTTTCGTCTCAGTTCTTCACACAAGGTATTCAATTAGTTCTATTGATTCTCATCTAAAACGAAATTGAGTTGTTCTTCCCTTTTACATAGATTTTTTTTAAATTGATTTGTCATATTTCTTAAGGTAAATTCGATTCACGGGTTGATTAAACATCTTATACATCACGATTAACTGTTTGCATGTTAATATTTTAGATTTGTAGTTGTAAAATATCGATTTAGGTTTTTGGAAAGGGGGAAAGTTTGGTTCTTGAAATCTTATACTAGTTGCTGTCCGATTGTGTATGTTTTCAAGTAGAGTAGATATTGTCCGATTGTAATATAGGTCATCAGTAGATTGATTGTTGTTGATTGATCAATTGAACAAATTGTTGTTCTTTCTGAAATTAAAACTAGGTGGAATACATATTCTAGGATAAGGAGAATGAAAATGTAAAAGGCATTTGTCTTGCTCTCTTTATTTGTGTTATGATATCGATACTTTAACCTGTTGAACTAACAAGTTTTTTCTGCGCTTTTAGATTATCTCTAGAGTTACCAAAGAGGATTTTTAAGGAGGACGAGGAGCCCCAAGTGACTCAGATCAATAACAACTGCAGGATTGAATACATTATGCGAAAGTTCACTGAGTGGATGCCAAAGGAGTTGGCAGTTGTGAAAAAAGATAAGCTGTGAAGAAAGATCCGATTTTTTTTCTCAGATCTTTAAGCTCCATAAGAATGGTCTTGGGTTCTCCGCGAGAGTGGTACACAGCTTCTTGTGTAGGGAGCTGGTGACTTACAAATTGCACGAGCTTTGGTTCGTCGTTGCGAGGAATAGACAATACGTTGAGAAGTTTGCTGCTATGATTTCTAGGATAGTGAAGGCTGTTGCACCACCTGAAAGACAGAAGCAGCTACTCCTCGCATCATATTCTATCGTGGATGTGCCTATGAAGACGAGATTGAACAAGTCTTGTTGTGACTGCGGTGTATACGCACTCAAGCACTTGGAATGCCATCTGCTTGGTATCGACCTCAATTTATTGGATGATGAAATAATAATGGATTGCAGACAGAAGATTGGTGTGGATTTATGGGAGGTTGCACACGATTCCATTTACGCTGAGGCAATGACACGATATGTGCCTTCACCATGGGAGAGAGAAGAGGTCTTTGACCTCGAAGATTGATTATGTATCTAATTATGTAGAAACCTCTAGCTTTTGTTTGGATGAAAATTTGTGACAACTCTTCTAATTTGAATTTTAGTTCTTCTAGTTTGATCTTTGTTTGTGTACTACATGATCATAAAACTTGAGGATCAAAAACACATTCAGAATATATCTTTCATTCATAAACCAACCTGAAACCCTAAATAAACTCTAAACCCTAAATAAACCCTAAACCCATAACCTCAAATATACCCTAAACCCTTAACTCTAACCAAAGTCGAGATCATAACCCCAAACACACATGACATCTATTTATTCACTAGTAATGTAAATTTATACTAATTATCATATGATCAATTGCCAGACCACTTTCTTTGCTCCATGTTTTGAAACTAATTTAGAGGATTCGAAGACAAAGTACATACGTTTGGTAGGTTATTGTAGTCGTATATTTTGTGATTATTTCCTGATATGCCTTTGGTAGAATACACGTTATAGAAGTATGAAACGACGTCGTTTAGCTAATTATTTTGACCTATCTCCTTTTCTTCCTCATTCTTCCTAAATGGTATGAGGAACAGTATATTGAACCTCCTCACAATTTCTCCTTGTGATGCAGCGAAACCATGGCAGCATTTCTTGTTTACTCGAACAGCAAAGGAGAGGTCTAGCTGGTACCCCCAAACCTTATTAGTCGAGCTAGCTTTGTAGCAAATTCTATTTGTTCTTTGCCGCTTTGGGTCGCCGGAAGCGAACTTCCGGGCCAGGAAGGGGACTGACTCACATTTCTCATCAAACAAATACGAAGCGGCGAAAATTTGGAGATTGACTCTATCATGTCTTCGGCCAGTTCTTCATCTACTCCAACAGATCGAGTCGCCAAACAACGCGGAATTCCCACGAGATGCAATTGCGGTGAGGCAGTGTCTCGTTTCACTTCAAACATAGTTAAAAATCCAGGAAGATTATTTCATCGTTGTCCGATGGGATCTGAGAAGGTTAGTATTATGATCATGGAACTTTGTCTTTGTTTCAATCTAACTGTTTATTGGATGTTAATGATGAAGGACAAAAGCCACTTGTTCAAATGGACTGATAAGTCGGTTGTTGAGGAAATTGAAGACATCCAGGACCTGTTTGACGTGCTGCTTGTTGACAATATCGAGTTTCAGAAATCAGTGAGAGTTGGTGAGGCCATGATGAAAGGCCATGAGAGTAGAACTGAAGAGATGGAAGATGCAATTGCACATTGTGAAGAGAAGATCACAAAATGCATTAGGGAATTAAGGATCATAAAAGCTTTGTTTGTGTGTTGTTTGGCGATGGTCTTCATGTACCTTGCATATGCATGATGTTCATGTGATGCCTCAGATTGTTGATTTTTTCAAACAAGTTTAAGACTATGTTTCTTGTTATTTCTTGGTGATTATCATCTACTAGAACCAATAATTTTGCAAAAACCAAATTGTCACAAACATAGATCGATTAGTCTCAAGAGTTTAGGAAATACCAAATAATCAAATAGTTAAACAGAAGATCACTATGTTTCAAGATCAATAAGAAACAAAACATAGACATCATAACAAACTAGATGTGTAAATCACATGTTCCTCTCTTGTGTCCTTCGGTACCACAACGACTGCACTTGTACTTTTTATTCTTTATTGATCCTTGAGAAGATTTTATCTTGTCTTCTACTGATTCATACCTTCTCTTTATTGGCCGACCAGCACTCTTTCTTGTCTGTGATGGTAAAACCTTAGCAAGTAAAACCTTAGCAAGTTTAACCTCAGCAGGGACATTTCATTCACACTCTGGAACTGCTATTGGATTAATGGATTCCGCATAGGCGGTTCTCCACGTTGCAGTGGTGTATAAGCCATCAGTAAATCTGTGCACTTCCATGCATGTACCAACAAAAATGTGATTGATTAGAGTCGATATGCTGAAATTAACAAAAATAAATATGTCTCAAGTTCATGTGTTTATACTTCCATACCTCGTGAATAAATGGCAGGAATGACGTGTCGGCAAGGAATTTTTCCTATATTGTACTTCCCACATGTGCATGTTCTTCTTTCCAAATCAACATGACAATCATATATGTCTCCTTTCACAAGCGATTTGAAGTCGTCAACCTTGTAGACTTGAAAGCCTTTTGCCTTCACAATTCTCCTATCAATCTTTTTCTCCACCTTAGTGGTTAAAGGATCAAGATGCTTAGAGCTTACCAAGCGACACTCATAGAACCATCGAGTCAACAGTTCTCTTATACTATCTAGCAAAGGAATAACCGGATATTCTCTAGGTATTCTCAGAACTGAATTTATCGACTCTGCAGAGTTTGTGGTCCTAATGTCATACCTTTCACCAGGGAAGAGAGAACGAGCCCATTTGCGCACATCAGCCTCCCATAGATATCTTCCAAGCTCAGGACTCATTTCAAAAATGTCGGTAATACGTTCCTGAAATTCAGTGTACCTATATGTCCGTGAAGCCTTTTCCACCAAGGCAGTCAACCCCTTTGTCTTGAAAAATGTAACCTCATTGGTCAACAAGTGATGAATGCAAATTTCATGTGCTGATTAAGGGTAGACAGTCCCAATCGGTTTAGAAATAGACGTATTTCTATCTGAGACAAAAGCTAGGTCTTGACAATCAGCAATAACCACTTTCAACTGTCTGAAGAACCACCCCCATGAATCGTCATTCTCCGAATCAACAACCCAAATGCAATCGGATACAAATTAGAGTTACCATCTACATCAGTAGCAACAAGTAGAACTCCTCTGTATTTATTTTTCAGGAAAGTTCCATCAACAACAATCACCCTTCGCATTGCATTGTTGAATCCTCTAATTGATTGCCCAAATGACATAAATAGATACATGAATCTTGCCTTCTCATTAGTTTCATAGTGAGTATGCGTACAAGGATTAGCTTCTTTAATCATATGCAAATATGCTGGGATTTTAGCATAATTGCGATCTGGTATACCTTTAGCAGCTGCAATATCAAACTCACGAGCTTCCCAAGCGTGCCAATAAGTAATCTCACAACTATGCTCCAATCTCATAAATTGAATGATGTCATTTGCTTTTGGGCCATCATTTGCATCATCAAATCGATGTTGTATCAGAGTCCCAATTGTTCTTACCGATGTTGTTTTTCCGAATTTCCTTTTCTTTAATGGAGCACATGAATGTCTTCCCTCGCACTGGTTGATAATGAAATATGTAGACCCATCTATAACTTCTGCACGCACAATCCAGTTGCACAATGCATCCTTACATCGAATATACCACCATTTTCTCGTGGATTTGAAAACAGTGTAATCAAAATTATTCTCCATCTCCAAAAGTTCCATTGTGGCCATCAGAGCCCCTTT
>NC_027749.1:6954232-6956707 GCF_000695525.1 Brassica oleracea var. oleracea | reverse complement strand
TGATCCTTCTTCACGAAATCTCCTCTCCAAGCTCGACCCTCCTTTTCACTGTCTCCATTGTTTTCACTCCTTAACCCAGCATCACCGGAACCATCCGTAGCGACATGATCATTCCTTGTATCACAAGACTCCTTTGACTGCTTCACAAAATCTGCTCGAGTTATCTCAGGAACTTCTTCATCCTCAACATTACTTGAATCACACGGCTCCTTATTCAAATCAATATTGACTCGTTCTTTTTTATTTACACCCAAACCAGAGAACGTGACACACAAGATAGTAGATGAATCCCTCTTTGCATACACCACAAAATTAGAGGCTTGCC
Source organism: Brassica oleracea var. oleracea (assembly GCF_000695525.1). Taxonomy (NCBI): domain Eukaryota; kingdom Viridiplantae; phylum Streptophyta; class Magnoliopsida; order Brassicales; family Brassicaceae; genus Brassica; species Brassica oleracea. The sequence goes on along the minus strand of NC_027749.1, from coordinate 6,956,382 downwards.
GATCATTGGTGATAATAATTGGAGGATTCCCTCTTTGATTCACCATCGAATAACTGAACTCGGTATTAAGAACATTATAGTCCACCCCATAATCCTCACACACGATCCTCTTGAGCTTTTCCAATGGAGTAGTAGTTTCTAATGTTACCATTCGACCACGCCTTGTGTTAGCTATCACGAAACTTCACTCTTCACTGCAACTAGACACCCATTCACCAGATTTAACATAGATTAGAACCATGTTGTACTGATAGAGAGAAGCGATGAATTTGTGGATGAAGAACAGAGAAACACAAACTAAGAGAAAAAAGATCGTGGGAGGAGGAGGAGGAGAAGAAGAACGTGGAGAAAATATTCTCAAATATATTTTGAGAGATTTATGGTAGATTAATTTAGATTTAGGAAACTTCTTTAACCGAATATGAAAGTTTCCATATTTTCACGATTTGCGTAGAATATGTACACTACCTAACCAGAACACCGTATATGAGGTGAGAAATGTATTCTTCCTGTAGGCGTCATATAAGGTAAAAGGCAGAACAAGTTATGTCACGTAGTATAACCAACCTATATCATTGAGTTGTGGCTATATATCGTTATCAAACTGTAGGTAGACCGAAGACATCTTTCTTGATTATAACGTAATCGATTCTATATGTGCTAGAATATACAAGAAATGTTAGTTTACGGTATATACCGTTGATATATCTATGTTTAAAAATTAAAATCGGACATATAAACTAGGTAGATTACCATAATGAATTTTCTAACTATACCTAGAAGATAAAATAAAATACGATTCCAATTTTTGTAAAAAAAAAGTTTAAATATATATATTGTCATACTAATGTTTCCAACAGTTTTCATATTTTTCTACATTTTTAAAATGCAATTTACTATTTTCCCTGTTAAAGAAGGGTAAAACATGTCCAGAATTGGTAAAAATATGAGAAGTCTTATTGTGACAAAGAAAAGTTCAAAGTATCCTATTTTTCCGATTTTCCCTTAATTTTTGGATCCGTTATATCCAAATGAAATTAACCAACTTGATATGCAGAAGAAAGTAATATACTATCTAAGCTGTTTGCATTCTTATTTTAACATATATATGATGCTTTGAAAGTCTACCAAGTTGCAATAAGATAAGCCATGGACATTAACATTTTTGAACAAATATATAAGAAGTCAATGAGCCATTACTCATGTTACGAAAGAGTTTTTTTTTGTCTGATTTCCCCACAAGATTTGAATTTCATAACCTATAAACATTGGACTTTTATAGTTGCCTTCCCTACATGAGAAAACAATAAAACTAAAACCATTGGAAACAAAAACATTACTAAACCTTAATTTGTTAAATGGTACTTGTAAAACCTCTTGAGTTTATAAGATTACAAGAACTTAAAATCATTAATTTCCAAAACAAAATGTGACGAGTATAGAAGTTATACATTGAGATGATACAATATTAGGGAAGGTTTAAGAAAGTCAACTTATCATTTCGTTTAGTGAGCCATGAGAATATGCGAATATCTTGCGAAATTTTCTAAATAACCTATGTAAGATATATAAAGTTCAGAAACGTTAGAGCATTTTTGTGGGAACTTGTTTTAAGATAACAATTATTTCATCTGGTGGTGAGTCGACCACATGGAATGCTCAAGAGACATATTTATAAATTGGTAATGCCATTTTCACGCTTTTTGCCATCATTGATGTATACGGACCATTAGGCTTTTTTTTTTAGCTATTGTCATTTGCCAGCGGAACGCCAACTGTAAACTTATGCATCTCTACCGCGATTTTAGAGAAAATACCATTAAATAATAATCTATATTTATAGCCTGCCAATTAGGCCTCGGACGGATCGGAAATCCGGACAATTTTAAAGTATCCGGATACGGATCATTATCCGACGGATACATAATTTTATTATCCTTATCCGGATCCGGGGTTCTCGGATATCCGGGTGTCGGATATCCTTCTAAAAATTATAATATCCGGCGGATATCCGAATCCGGATTTGGATCCTTAAAATAAATAAAAAAATAATATTAATATATAAAAAATATTAAAAATAAATTAAAAAAAAAAAAAATATAGAACGTTTTTAATTATTTCTATGTATAATATTACAAAATTTACATAAA
>NC_027749.1:6952263-6954106 GCF_000695525.1 Brassica oleracea var. oleracea | reverse complement strand
GTATCCGGATCCGGATCATCCGGATCGAATCTCGGATCGGATCCGGATCGAATCTCGGATCGGATCCGGATCGAATCTCGGATCGGATCCGGATCGAATCTCGGATCGGATCCGGATCGAATCTCGGATCGAATCCGGATCTCGGATAAAAGTCTCAGGCCTACTCCCAAGCCCAAAAAGATTTTACTCACTTTATTGTAGATCGCATAATTTTCCTTTCAATATTTTAAAATTCTACTAGATTTAAACTCGCATGTCCAGTTGTATATTTTTTAATTTTATAAATATATTTGATATTATTACAAACGTTTTAAATATATAATTTTCAATTTAGTATTATATATTGTGTAGCTTTATAATATTATTGTTTATATTTCTTATTCGGGATTATTAATATATAATGATTTGTTTAATACATTTTATTTTGGTTATTAATTTTTTTGCTTACTAATACATTTTCATCTTAGGTACAATAAAATAACAATATGAAATAATTAAATAGAGAACCTCCTTCAAAATATGTTTTTTTCTTTAATTTATACATTTTTCATATAATACATCTTTAAATTTATTATATTATTGAAAATAAATATGTTTAAAATAATTTATACTTACATGTGTTTTAAATTTTTTTTTAACATCTATCATTTTAGTATTTTACAGAATTTACGAGTAAAAACACTGTAAAGTTCAAAATAAAACAATTTTTCTTTCTCTTATTCATTTTTACTCAAAATCATTAAATTTCGTCAAACAAAAAGTGTAAAGATACTACAAAATCTTCCAACTTTACGGAGGTTGCTTGAAATTTTGTCATTAAATTTGATAAAACCTCACGGTTCCTGGAATATATATATATAAATCTTTACCTTTCTTATTAAGAAACAAAATAACTAAATCAAAAACCCATAAACCTCATTAATCTGAAGAGAATTAATATATTTTCGGGTTAATCAATTCTCTAACAAGTTCTTGCATCGCGTTGTCGGGCAAAACTCAAAATATAAATATGGTACACGTATGAAACGTCACTACAAGAAAACAGCAGTATTCTGACGGACATTCCAACGGAAAATGAAATCCTCGGAATATACCGAGGAATTTCCGAGGAAATTCCGAGGAAGCACAAAATTGGGTTTCCTCGGAAAAAACCGATGAATTCCGAGGAAATATTGTAGCCGTTGGATAGCCGTTGGGGGATTTTGCAAAATTCCGAGGAAATTCCGACGAACTAGCCTTTTCCGTCGGAATTTCCTCGGTCTGTCGGCAGGATTTAAACTATAAATACAAGCACTCCTCTTCCTCTTCATTCACTCCATATCTTCATCCTCCCTCTTACTCTATTTACACACAAATTTGATTCATAAAAAATATGTTTTCTTCAAATTATTTTCGTTCTTGGATCGATCGACCTCATTTGGATCCGAACACGAGATTGCTTACGGAAGAATACCAACGAGGTATAACCGAATTCATGGGGTTAGTTCACCGACAACCGGAAGCAAAAACAGGTATGTTAAGATGTCCTTGCTCTAATTGTAAAAATAGAAAGGTTATTAAAAGTGGGATGTTTGGACTCATCTATATTTGAGTGGGTTTACACGAAGTTACAAAATTTGGTATCATCATGGGGAAACTGATTATGAACATGGTAGTACTAGCGAACCTCAGCCAGCGGTTAGATTAGAAGAACCAATTAGAACGGATGTAGATTATGGTGTAGGTACTGAGCAGATGGTAAATGATCATTTTAGAGGGGAAGATTTACCCAATGCACAAGCTAGGAGATTTTATGATATGTTGGATGCTGGAAAGCAACCATTATACGAAGGTTGCAGAGATG
>NC_027749.1:6940127-6944500 GCF_000695525.1 Brassica oleracea var. oleracea | reverse complement strand
AAATTTTATTTTTTTAAAAAAATTAATATTTTTTACATTCCGAGGAAATTCATTACATTTTTTACTCGATTGATCGATGCGTTTTTGGACATAAATCCATCGATCGATCTGTTTATAAAAAAACGTTTGGAATATACCGAGGGAAACCTTTCCTCGGTATATTCCGATCGATCGATGTGTATATGTCCAAAAACGCATCGATCGATGAATTCCGAGGAAATATCCCGACGATGTTCTCTCTCAGTATATTCCGAGGAGATTTCCGACAAACTAGTGATCCTCGGAATTTCCTCGGAAATTTGGTTCCTCGGAATTCCGTCCGAAATTTCCGAGGGATTTCCGAGAAAAGAAGAAATTCCGAGGAATTATTTCCGAGGACTTGTTTCGTCGGTATGTCGTCGGAATAACGATATTCCGACGAAATTCCGACGATTTTTTCCCTCAGAATCCTTGTTGTTTTCTTGTAGTGCGTACGTAAGTAAATGATCAAGCACGTATTATTAGCAGCTACATTATGCATGACGAATATGTTTAGTTCTCAAATTCTAAAACTGATAAGCCTTTCCTCTGCCATTAATAATCAAAGTTAGAAGTCATATATAATTAAATGCTGCTATCATCCAACATTAATTGTTTTTAATCATAATTTGGTACTTTTTCTTCTGTTATTCAAATCTCATCTTTGGACCCATCTTACCCTACCCACCAGTTGATATTCCCTCCGGCTCTATATATAGTTAGCATTTGTCAATCTCCCAATTACACCAAACACACAAAAAGAGCAATAAACCTTCTCTTCTCACCCACTCTGAGTCTTTCATCTCACTCTCAAACCCTAAAATGGCTTCTAATGAAGAAGGCTCTATTGGAACCTCCATGCATGGAGTCACAGCAAGAGAACAAGTCTACTCCTTCTCCGTAGATGCTTCATCCCAAACCCTCCAATCAGACGATCCAACCGCTAAGTTTGCCCTTCCGGTTGATTCCGAACACCGAGCCAAAGTGTTCAAGCCACTCTCATTTGCTAAACCTCACATGAGAGCCTTTCACTTAGGATGGATCTCATTCTTCACTTGCTTCATCTCAACCTTCGCAGCGGCACCATTAGTCCCCATCATCCGTGATAACCTCGACCTGACCAAAACTGACGTCGGAAACGCAGGAGTTGCCTCCGTCTCCGGTGCCATTTTCTCAAGGTTAGCCATGGGAGCCGTTTGCGACCTCCTCGGTGCACGGTATGGAACCGCCTTCTCCCTCATGCTAACCGCTCCAACCGTCTTCTCAATGTCGTTTGCGACCGGTCCGGTTGGATGCTTAGCCGTCCGGTTCATGATCGGCTTCTGCCTTGCCACATTTGTATCGTGCCAGTACTGGACCAGCGTCATGTTCAACGGCAAAATCATAGCTCTAGTCAACGGATGTGCTGGCGGGTGGGGCGATATGGGCGGTGGAGTTACTCAACTACTCATGCCAATGGTCTTCCAAGTCATAAGGCTCGCTGGAGCCACTCCATTCATGGCTTGGCGCATAGCATTCTTCATCCCTGGCTTTCTTCAAGTCGTAGTGGGAGTTCTTGTCCTCACTCTTGGCCAAGATCTCCCCGATGGTAACCTCAGTACCCTTCAGAAGAATGGTCAAGTTTCTAAAGACAAATTCTCCAAGGTACTTTCATATATAGTAAATATTAATATATATATTTGATACAAAACATTATCAAGAGTATTATTGTTTAGTATATTTCTCAAGGATGCCTTTTAGCATGTGCAAGAGGAACATAATAGAACCTAAATCTAAAAAATTAAGAATTTTTAAATGAACATGTAAATTATAGTCTAAAACTTTGAATTTAGATATATTTATAATTTTATAGTTTATAATTGCAAAGAAATGTTAAAAATATATAGACGAAGCCATTAATTTTAAAACTACTTTACTACATTGTTAAATATACGGTTAATATTTTTTATAAATAGAGCCTAAAATAATTTGAGATGGCACCAATATTTCCAGTGGCTAACGATTTTTCTTGCTATTATGCTAATTGTGTTTAGGTTTTCTGGTTTGCGGTGAAGAACTACAGAACATGGATTCTGTTCGTTCTTTATGGATTTTCCATGGGAATTGAATTAACTATCAACAACGTTATCTCCGGATACTTCTTCGACAGGTTTAGTTTCTTCTTCGTTAAACTGAAATAATGATCTTTAGTTACTTACCTCTAGCACAAGCAATAACAACAACAACTTTTGTTTTCTTGTTATGCACGTTTCAGGTTTAATCTAAAGCTTCAAACAGCCGGTATTGTAGCAGCCAGTTTCGGAATGGCAAACTTCTTCGCCCGTCCCTTCGGTGGCTACGCATCTGATCTAGCAGCCCGGCTTTTCGGCATGAGAGGCCGGTTATGGATCTTATGGATCTTTCAAACAGTAGGAGCACTCTTTTGCATCTGGCTAGGTCGTGCTAGTTCCCTTCCCATAGCGATTTTAGCAATGATGCTCTTCTCAGTTGGTACACAAGCCGCTTGTGGAGCCCTCTTCGGTGTTGCACCTTTCGTCTCACGCCGCTCACTAGGGTTGATATCGGGACTAACTGGCGCGGGAGGAAACTTTGGTTCCGGTTTGACTCAGCTGCTTTTCTTCTCAACTTCTAGGTTTAGTACAGCGGATGGACTCTCGTTGATGGGAGCTATGGCGGTTTTGTGCACCGTCCCGGTTGCGTTTATACATTTTCCGCAATGGGGAAGCATGTTTTTGAGACCGTCGAGTGATGGAGAAAGGTCGAAGGAGGAGTATTATTATAGCTCTGAGTGGACAGAGGAAGAGAAACGACAAGGGTTGCATGAAGGAAGTATCAAGTTTGCTGAGAATAGTCGGTCTGAGAGAAGCAGGAAAGTAGCTTTGGCTGATTTTCCGACACCGGAGACAGGAACTCCAACTCATGTCTGAAGACAAATCACAAGAGATGTTTACTTATTATATATATAACCATTTAGTCGTTTCATTATATTCCTGTTGTAATGTAACTTATATGTAGTGAGTAAGATCTTTGCTTTGAGTAGGTAAGGTTCGATGAGCTCGGTACTTAGTAATGTTGTTTCAATGAAAGGGAAAATATTCTACAACTCTTTTTATATAACAAAGAATAGCTTTTCGTTAGTCAGATGTTTTAAGAGTGCATATGAAGAAAACATTATGAACATAGACTACGGTAGAAGCAATTGAAAGACTTGAGTTATCTTCAAACTATATTAACAGATGAGACCAAAAGAATCAAAAGAGAATGTGAGAAACTAATAAACTTGAAAACCTGATGTTGACTTAGGTTATCTTTGAGTTAAAGAAACTACCTGTCTCAGATTTGCTTCAGGAGCTTTGCAGCACCAAGAATCGTGGCTACAAATTGCTATAGAAGCAACCGTTTCAGCTAAATTGCAAACACACCAAGAATCACTTATTAGCTTTAATAAAATTGAGTAAATTAAAAACATAAAATCGTCAAAAAAAATCCTGCAATAACACCACCAAAAACCGTTCTTTGTTTAAGAATCTATGTTGTCCAATGTTGTACCATGGTTCTAACTAGATATGTTAAGAAGAGATTAGGATTAGTGACCCGCGAAAAAAAAGAAGGTTTCCTCACACAATTGAGGCTTTACTTATTGTGAATGTATCGGTTTAAGATAAATTAAGAACATGGCATCGATTAAACCATGTGTCTACCTCTGCGTTCCTATAAGAAGATAAAATTCACATTAATTTATCTAAGATGTTTCAAGGTATATGCATTTAGAAACCATTGATGCCATGTTCATATCTTGACTTCCCGTGGTAATAGGTTGGCTCAACCTCGATGAAACGTGGTTTTGTAAAGATATGTGAAGCATAGATTAGGACCAAAGAAAAAGAAGGATTGTGTCACACATTCAAGACCTCAGTTGTATGTATGTAAGGCCGTAAGGGGGTTTAGAAAAATTAACAAGGCAACGATGTTTTAGTTCTAAATGTAATTTATGTGTTTGCGTCTGCATCTGCGTTTATATGAGGAAAGTCTCACATGTTTGATATATAAATATTGTAATATACTTTTGCTTATGGTAAACCAGACAAACATCATTTCCATTTGCGTCTAGCCTTTAAGTTTACAATGAACAAGCTGTTTTTTTTTTTTTTTTTCCATCGAACGGCCATTCTATTACTCAAGCTTGAGATGGTCTGGGTAACCAGACCGGAATAGAAAAACCAATGAAAAGTAACTCCCTATGGAAGGATCTAGCATTCTTAGCTAAAAAGTCTGAAAATTGATTTCTCGCTCGTGGAACATGAGTGATGCTAAACTCCGGGAAGCATATCCGTAGCGTCTCTATCCTCTCCAAT
>NC_027749.1:6924213-6939038 GCF_000695525.1 Brassica oleracea var. oleracea | reverse complement strand
CCTCCATAGTTGTTTTGCCAACAATGCCAGATTGAACTCATGGATCATACGAAACCCAATCCCTCCTTCCTCCCTTGGTAGGCAAACTTTTTCCCATTTCGCCCAGTGAATTCCTCTCTTTGGTGGATTTGAACTCCACCAGAACCGTGCGATGGCACTAGCTAGGTTTTCACATATCTCTAAAGGGAGCAGGAAAGTAGACATGACATAAGTCGGAAGAGCTAGCAGAATATATTTTATCAGAACTTCCTTCCCACCTTTTGAAAGACACCTACCCGTCCATCCATTTACCCTGTGCATTAACTTGTCCTTGAGGAATGCAAACAATTTGCACTTGGATCCACTTATATCTTCCGGGATACCTAAGTAGGTTCCCATCCCTCCTTCGTTTTGTATACCCATTGCATCTTTGATCTCTTGCCTGGTATTTGCATTAATCCGCTTACCAAAGAGTAAGGACGACTTCTCGAAGTTGATACATTGGCCAGAAGCTTTACCATATTTCCTGACTACTTTCATTACTTCTTCACATTCACGGGGCTCCGCCTTACAGAAGAAAAGGCTATCATCAGCAAAGAGAAGGTGAGATACCGAGGGGCACGCGCGTGTGACACGCATCCCCGTTATCTTCCCTTGATTCTCTGCATGATTAAAAAGGCTAGCGAGCGCTTCCGTGCATAGAATAAATTTGAAAGGAGACAAAGGATCTCCTTGTCTTAAGCCTCTACCAGGAACGATATTTCCTCTTGTTTGACCATTCATAAGCACCTTAAGCCTCTACCAGGAACAAGCTGTTTAAAGGGTTGGTTCATTTGAAAAATAAGTTATAAACTGAATGCTCAAGTAACTTTTTACAGTTGTGCTTTACATGTTCGATGCAATCGAGTTCTGTTCTTTCTATGCAATCCATAATGTTGAGAATCTGACGCTGATGTAAATAAGAAATTCATTCTCGAAGATGATCATGATGATTGATCATGAACATGTTAGGTCTTATCGAAAAATTCCGTCAGCTTCCGTGCATAGAATAAATTTGAAAGGAGACAAAGGATCTCCTTGTCTTAAGCCTCTACCAGGAACGATATTTCCTCTTGTTTGACCATTCATAAGCACCTTAAGCCTCTACCAGGAACAAGCTGTTTAAAGGGTTGGTTCATTTGAAAAATAAGTTATAAACTGAATGCTCAAGTAACTTTTTACAGTTGTGCTTTACATGTTCGATGCAATCGAGTTCTGTTCTTTCTATGCAATCCATAATGTTGAGAATCTGACGCTGATGTAAATAAGAAATTCATTCTCGAAGATGATCATGATGATTGATCATGAACATGTTAGGTCTTATCGAAAAATTCCGTCAGCTTTCGTGTTCTATTTCATCTTGTAGATAGACTGTAGAATGTAGCTAGTCAGATTTACGAGTGTACAATTGGGAAGAGTTATCCTTGTAAATAGATAAAAGCTGATTTTACTTGGAAGTTGAAGACCTCCATACAAGTAAATGAATTGTTTTTCATCTGATATGATGTATCATCAAGATCTTCATCATACCATTAGCTTTGTAGTTTACAATATAAATACATAGATGCATATGCAATTTAACTATGCGTATTTTTAATTTTTTTGGCTATGTGCAACAAATTTTTTTTGCCTTAATAAGAAATGTGGCATTACATGTTCCCTAACCTTGATTTTTGAGATATTGATGAGTTCATATTCGACACTTATTTTTCAAGTGTCCTTATTTATAATGAAATGCAACTCCAATTTGTTTTTGCTAGTTTAAAGTCTCATGCATGCTTTGTATGTTGACGTTTTTGTTATACAATGTTTTAAATTAATGGATTCTCGTACGTCTTAATCTATAGTTTTATCTGACTATTTAATTTTATATATATTTTAAAACTAAGAAAGTTTTAATTGAAATATAATGTATGTATTAGATTTGTATTGTTTATAATATTTTGTAAATGTTTGGATGATGCATTGATGCCACATATATACTCGTTCATATAAATAATTTATGCAACCTAGGCTAAAAACTTAATATACAAGTTTAATCATTGACCCATATTTGTCAAGTCAACCATATCGTCTGGTCTGGGAGGAAGATTAAACCAAACCATCAATTACGTTATGTCTCCGTTTAATGTATTCATATTGGATTTGAAGTGTTTTTTTTTTTTTTTTTTTTTTTTTTTTTAACCAAACTTATATTAGATCTTAAAAGAGTTCAGCCTCTAGAAGAGGATACAACAAGGCCACATAGAGCCAAAACAAACCAACACATGGTTAAAAGAAAGATAGATTGACGATACATTTCAGAAAAAAAACCATAAGAAATCGTACAATGATCTCATAAACTTCTTTTTGAACTGCACCTCCTTGTGTAACCCAAAGGGCCACAAACTCTGCACCATTAGCAGAGAAGAGCAACATTAGCTGGGAGGAAAGTCCTTGCAATACCGGCAGTGATGCTTGTTCATCTAAATCACTCAACATATGAGGACATATTGGGAAAAGAAACTGCTCCAAGTAGGAAGCAGCTGGGAAATAAATACCCGACATACTCATATTCACCGGAGGATACATAACAGTGAGTTTTACTTTAACCTGCCACCAAGGAGAACACAAAAAAACAGCACCAACAACCACCGGATTGAATACGGTAACAGGACTGCATAGTGCAGTAAATGGTCGCATCAAGACGACATAAGTGCTACTAAATAGCATAAAAGAACCGAGGGAGACTAAGTCTATCGGAACATTGCAGTTGAAAGCTAAGATCCACAAACCCAGTGCAATCCACTCAACTAGCTCTCTATACCATTTGATAAACGAATAGCCATAGAGCTTGGAGGAGCTAGAGCAAATCTGGAGGATCAAGAGAGAGAGAGAGAGTAAACTGGGAGAGTCAGGATAGGGTCCGAGAGGCACCACTCTGCACGCCGGCGATGAAACGGACTGCATACTGCAGTAGATAAAGCTCGAGTAGACAAGAGTAACACCAACATCTCTGGGCTGATTTGCCCAAAAATGGACGAGAAGCTCCAGATCTAGGGTTTCGGTAGGCGCTTGAGAAATCTGGAGAGTCTAGAGGGTCGGATGGTTCCAGCGGTTCAATCGAAGAGAGAGAACCAAGAGGAGGAAACGTACGCGGGGGTGGATCGGGAGGAGGTCTGGATTTCGACGGAGGATGAGCTAAGACCATCGACGCCATGGAAGAGGAGAGGAGCTGCTTCAAAAGGAGGAGGATTGATCGACGACGACGTTGAAGCGTAGGAGATCCATGGAGTCGGCGCACCTAGGGAAGCGGACCTGGAAGGTTTCTTTAGGGCGGATTTGAAGTGTTTTTCCAACGAAGAAGAAACTTCATCGTCCTTTCATCACCCACTCATTGTAAAAGAATTTTGGAAATTAGTGTATAGAAAGAAATCAAATCAAATATAAATTTCACAAAGTACCAAAGAGAGAAAAAAATGTGAAGATGAAGACAGAAAAAGGGCAAAGGGCAAAGGGCTATGGCATTGACTCCTAAGCCTTTCTCTTTTCCTCCCTTTTTCAATTTGATTTTTTAATTATTTTCTCTTGTTGTGGACCTCATCATTACCTCCTTGTGCAAGAAGGTGTTGTTGTGAATAGACCCTATGTCTTGTATTCTTTTATGTCTATCCACATGGTCAATTTTTTGTGGAGCAATGATAATAATCGAAGCGATAATTCGAATGAATCAAATAGTTTGAATATGATTTATGTATATCACTGGCCGACGTGATGGAAGGTCGATCCTCAATTAGTAATTTTTTTTTTTTTGAACTGCTCAATTAGTAAAATTCAATAGGTTTATCTCCTATTTACTAAAAATCTTGATAATAAAAAGCTATAATAGCGTTAAAGAAAAATCTAAATTGTTATAAAATGGTTGGAATTAGAAAGGAAAAAATAAGAGACCATCATTTTCAGATACATGTTATAAAAAATCTCACATTATTAAAAGCGTTGGGGACTTACAATGCCATATGGTATCACTTATTTCTTAAGAGATCAAAATAGTTGGTATTCGAGATTGAAGTTAAAACTATTCTTATTGCACACGCGTAGCAAAGGACAGCAACACTAAAAACGGTTATTCATTAGAAGAAGTTGCATTCGATCCGAAACTGATGGATCTATGCTTTATGAGATTTAATCAAAACTTAGTGTCAATGTTTCATAAGTTTCCTTCCTAATCGTTGTTAGTTGTTTATGAGATGAAACTAGCCCTGCGACTTTTGTCTGAACCCAACGGGCCGAACCGAGCCGAACCGAAATTTTTGATTTTCAGTTCTGTTTTGATTTTGAGTTCGGTTTAGTTCGGTAGGATTTTGAAAAGTAATTTGTTTTTCGGTTCGGTTCGGTTCAATTTTTATTTTCAAAAAAAAAAAATTAAAGAACCAAAAATATCCAAAATAACCAAAAAACCGAACCGAATTTAATCGTAAATATCCGAATTTAATCGAAAATATCCGAATTTAACCAAAAATATCTGTTTTTTTTTTAAATTAGACCGGAATTAACCGAAAACAAAAAAATGGTTATTTTCGGAAATAATTTTAAAAACCAAAATTAACCAATAACTGAACCAAACTGAACCGAAATTTAATTCGGTTAATTTCGGAATAGGTTTTAAAAATTTCGGTAACCAAAAACCAACGGTTTGGTTCGGTTTCAGTTCGCAGGGGCTAGATGAAACTCTTGAAAATTTCTGCTTGATATTTCTTGGTACCTCCAACAAGTGACAAACTTAATTAGATCAATTTAAAATGTGTTTTATGATTGGTTTTGGGTTTTCAATTCTCTTGATATAAGGTCGTACATCTAATGCCACCTGCAATTATGTATATATGAAGAAAGTGCACCATGAACAAAAAAAATATATATGCATGTAGTAAAGAATCCTCGAATATTCTGGTTACAGTTTCGTTTTACTTTTGTTTTATCCGAATATTATTTAAGGGCGATTATATTTTTTGTTTTACATCTTTTTAGATCTTTTCAATTGGTAATTTAAATATAGGTCTAATGGCATAAATCATAATAAATAATATTCTAAATAATGATAAAGATAAAAGAAATAATAGTTGGACCATACTTTTATCAATGGGTCACACTGTTATTTTAAAAGAATAGTTATTTTAAAAGAATAGATGATGTGCATTATAATTTATAACATCTTCCAATGTATTTTTCTCTCTTTATTTACTTTTCTTTATCTTTATCTTTTATTTTATGGTCTTTTGGTCCACTTTCCTTGACATGCCCCCACATGGTAAGAGCCAAAGACAATCATCAAGCCTAAAAAAGGAATCATTTTTATCTCTTATCATCACTAAACTATTGGAAAACATTTAACATCTTAGTCATTTTTGGACAAAATGCTGAACAAACTTCTCGCATTGCAACCAGCTCTAATTGTTGATAAAAGGTGTAGATGAGGAAATATCATGTGCCTTCCGTAATATATTTGTATATTTTCTCGATCATACCCTTCTTATATCAACCTGCAATAACTTACTTAATAAGTTCGCTTTGATTATAACATTATTTTCTTGTTCTACCATTTTTACTATCTATAAAACTGAATCTGTAGAGCAGAGTATGAAAGATTTTGAAGATTAAAATTATATAAATGAATCTGTAAAATGTATCTAATAATTTTTGATATTTTATAAAAATTTAAAATATTTGTTTATATAAGGATGCTAAAAAGAATTACAATGTAGTTTCTTACTATTTAAATCTTTTGGGTTAAATAAAAATTTCAAATGAAAATTTTACATTTCAAATGTATAAAGTATATAAAATATTCCAAATGAAAATTTGTAGATAGTACGATTTAAATTTTGGCTTAGATTCATGAAATATTATTAACCACTCGAAAGATAGCATTGAACCACTACTAATTGAATTATTTTTGTCAACATCTCTTTTTTAATTCTCGTTTAATTCTTAGTTTATAATATAATTTAAAAGTTTAAGCCTTCAATAAACTTTGGACTATAGATAAAGCTTTTTTTTTTTGTAAAAACTACAAATAAAGCTTCTCGCCAAGTCTTTTGACATACAAAGGTAACTTTGAATATATAAAAACTTCTAATTTTTATAAAGTGAAAAAGGTTTCTTACAAAAAATATTCCCACCTGTAATTGTTGATAAGAAAAGAATAAAGAGAAATGAAATGTATAAGCGTGTTGAAAAGCTTATTAGTTACTTTTATGTGAATTATTTTTAAATCCTTTAGTTTCCTCGAACGCGAATGGAACTTTCCTAGAAAAGAAAGTTGAAAACTAACATGTATGATAATGATGAATGATGATCAGTGAAATGCATCATGTTTTCATGGCATCAAGCACCCCGTATCATGATCCCAAAGTTCTTAACACATGTTTATGCATGTATTAATGTGTTAACGATTTTAATTAATAGTGAATGAGATGTCACATCAAACGCACATGCATAATAAAAACATGAATACGACGACTATATTGAGGTTAATTTAAATCTCGTATTAATGATTTTTTTTCCATAGAAATAAATAAATAACTTTTGGCTTTACGTTACCATAAAAGAGTGAAAAGAAACAAGTAGTAATGTGAGCATTGATGTCATGGGTTGGCATTCACTATATGTTGACTTACCTTACCTATTATATTCCTAACATATAACTATACTTATTTTTGACCAAAACTATACTTATTTCGCTTTTCACTTGTAATTAAGTTTACCAAAGTAAACCAAACTGTAACGTTTGAAAGAGCAAGAACATATACCAAATCTAACCTTGGCTAATCTACAGGTAAACAACAATAGCTTTCAGGTCATTATAATCTATCAACCATAAATTTGATGTTAATAAGAACTTAACAAAAATAGGTTTTGTTTCTTTGGTAACAAAACTCTCTTTAAATTACAAAAGTAGTTTCATATCCATTATTAGGTAGTTGCTTGTTTTGTTTACTTGTTTTTTTCTGAGTAGGCAATGCTTCAACTCATATACTCTCTCTTATAAATATAGTAGGTATTTAAAATTGTAATAATATAAAAGGACATGTTCTAGTTCAGTACTTCAGTTTGATATATTATATGGGCTCGTATGTGTCCAAAAATGAAGGAATAATAATATATTCCAACAGTTACCAACTTACAAGACGAGAGAGGGCATGAAGCAGAGGACAAGACTAGAGAGCACTCCCATCCAACTCAACTGGCTCAAAGTTTCGTAGAGACACCTAATACCGACAACATTTCCTCAAACCCTAATTTTATTCCAAAATTGTTACAAAACAAAATTGTTACAAAACTATATATTAAAAATGTAGAATTTTCAAAACCACAAAAGAGCAATTGAGACGACAGAGATTGCCAATCAAGCGAGTGGTGGGAAGAGCAAACTACGTAAGCTAATTTATGACAAAGGGAAAAGGAAAAGAATGGTAGTTATATAATTATGCATTTATTATGTACTTTTGACTCAGTATTTATGGACATTCAACACTGCGCTTTTAATTTTTATAATTTATTAGTCATTCAATATTTGTTGGTAAAATTAAAACTCAGTAATTCATTTATAGGCCAGAAAACTGTGCAGGCAGACATACAACATGACTGACCCTTTTTTTTTTCTTTATTTTTTTTACGCTGTACTGTATCATTAAGTTTTATGACAAAGAGTTCTACAAAATGAGAACTAGTAAAAGAAATGTAAGAAAAAGGATACTCAATTAGGGCTCCAAAATCAATTAACACACGTCTATTTTGCGTATGAATGACTAAACATTTTTTTTTATATAAAAGCTTCATATTTACTTATGAAATAGTTGAATTTCAAGGGAGATAATCTTTGTATTAATCTTAAAACACCACGCTTCAGACTGAATTGAGAACGATTGTCATTCTCTTTTTAATACTCCAGTAGGAGCCACCGAGACAAGACAACTCTTTATATTGCTCTATTGATAATAATATAGTCAAAGAGATTATTGTTCCATAGAATTTGATGCTGCTTTTTAAAGTAACCATAGTTTGCAACAAGAACTCCATCATCATCATCACATGAAGAACCATCAACGATTGAAGCCGGTAAGACATGTCGCCACCATCCGCAACAGATCTGTCAATTATCTTTTCTAAACGGTTCAATTGAACCAAAGCTTTTGTTTTTCCAAATCCATTGGAAGAAGCACACAAAAAACAATCAAAAACTTTGCAAGATTTAAAATAAATTGGCAATTGAACAAACTAAATAACCAGAGATAAATAAAATCAAAGAAAGATAAGCAAAGCGAATCAAATAAGCCGATAAATGAGCTATAGAAGCGTTCGATCATCGGCTTAAAATTAGAAAAAAAAATCTCTCTTTTTCTCTCTTTGACGGCTAGATTTTTTTTTTCGGTCTGATGACAACTCTTCTATGTTGGTACTTAGTACTACTAGTGATAAAAAGTAGTAAGAAAGTATAAAAATTTTAAATTTTTTGTTCTACAAAATAAATTATATATCTATAATTTACTGTACCTTTATATATTTAAAAAAACATTAATGGAGATATTTGAATTGATTAAATATCATTGATTGATAGTTATAGAAAATATATATTTAAAATAAATTATAAATTTTATTATAAAAATTTAATATGTGCAAATACTTTAGAAAATCTTATTTACTGAAAAAGTAAGTAAAAAGCTAAGCTTTGTTATTTATAGCAAAATACATGCAGTTGTCTAATTAAGTAAAGAATTGACCGACTAGTTGTGAGGTTGTTTAATTTTAATTTGCCATGCATTATCAACAGTATAGCTTAATTAGACTATGTATTTTACTACAAACAACAAAGCTTTTTTAAGTTAACTAGACAATTGCAACGTAGTTCAGTTAAGTAATTGAGTGAGTTAGTTTTAAATATTAGAATATAAAATAAATTAAACACATCTTCTGCATTTTCAAATTATCTGGTTGTATCTTAATTTTAAATGAGAACAATCCTTTTTTTGATAAAATACAGCAGTTAAGTAATTGAGTGAGTTAGTTTTAAATATTACTATAATATAAAATAAATTAACACACATCTTCTGCATTTTCAAATTATCTGGTTGTATCTTAATTTTAAATGAGAACAATCCTTTTTTTGATAAAATACAGCATATAGAAATGCTGATATCGACAAAAAAAAAATGCTGATAAAAGGGTGTTACAATTTAACTTCAATTTATCTATATATAGATATTCCCAATTCAAACAATATCCTAAAAAAAATATCAAAAATTATTATTATTAATTAAACTTAGGAAATATTTGCATGTTTTAACTTAAAATTAGAAACGAACATAAACAAAAAGGAGAAATTCAAAACTGAAATGGTAATAAAAACTACAAAATAAAAACTAGTATTTCCCGGAATACCCCAAATTATAGAATATTTACAACTTCTACCATCCTCCAATATTTTTCTTCCGCCGCCTCACATAACGACGCAAGCATTCACGTTCTCATCGCTGAACATCTGAGGCGCGTGGGCTTGAATCGGGTATCCATACGGCCCACCCGGATAGTACGCTGCCCCGTAAGAAGGCGCCACGTACTCCATCGCATTCACCCCCTCGCCGCCTTTGTTACCACCATTGTTATCCTTTCCTCCGCCGTCTCCTCCTTTCTTCTTGTCCCCAGACTCGTTCTCTTTCCCCTTACCATTCTCTTTATCTTTCTTCGCCGGCGGCACAATCTCCACCTTACGCTTCAGCTTCTCAGACAAAGTGTCGGCGAGCTTCTTCACATCCATTGTTCCTTTCACCGTCAGTAACTGCTTCTCTTTATCCATCGTCAGCCCATTCACACCTGCGATTGCGTTTGCAAAGACAAAACAGTATGAGCTTTGTTAAACACAAAACAGCGTTTCGAAACGCGATTATAATCATTGGTTGCGTTGTGCCTCTCTCTCTAACCTTTGGTTCTAGTGACGGTCTTTTGGATCTTCCCGATACAGCCTTGACAATGGAAGTCCACCTTCAACACCGCCGTTGTCACCGGAGCCTAAAAACATTAATCAAACAAAGTTATTAACTTTATCATCTGCAATAATCAGACAAAACCAAAGTTTTAAACTTTATTGTGTTTTTTTACCTCTTTGGGTTTCTTTTCTTTGTTCTTGTCTTCATCGTTTTTTGTTTTGTCCTTGTTGCTGTCTTTCTCTTTTTCTTTCTCCTTCTTGGGCTGAGGAGAAACCAAGTCGACTTTCTTCTTCGTCTTCTCTTCAAGTTTCTCCCGGAGCTTCGCCGGATCCACATCTCCGGTCACCGTTAACTTTCCACTTTCTGATTCCGACTTCACAGTCTCAACGCCTGAGAGAGACATTATTGTTAACAATTCAACCAATTAAATAGGGATATTTAAACAACCAACGAATAAAAAGGACTGTAACGTTAAAAAAATTAAATCAAACCTTGGAAAGTACGAACGCATTTAACGATCTTGGAAGCGCAGCCTTCGCAATGCATATCGATCTTCAAAACGACGGTGACTGACGCTGTTTTCTTCTCGCCGCCGCCATCTCCTTTGTTCTCTTTGTTGTTGTTGTTGTTCTGCTTAGAAACAGAACAGAGAGAGCAAATCAAACCCATTAGATAAGAGTGAAAGGAAAAAAAAAAACAAAGAGAGAAGACTCGAGAATGTTGTTAAGGACGGTTTTGACTCAGTTACCTTTCCCATGATGACTCGGTTAGTTAGTGAGAGAGTAGTGGGTGGAGACAGAGTCGGAGGATTGAGAGAGAACACAAACAAGGCTTTGAGAAAAAACTAGAACCTTTCGTTTCTATTTATAGTAACGAGTCCGTTTTTTTATGATGATGATGATGAATGGTGTGTTAAATGACATGTATGTATGTCTACCATGTTATGGTCCATCACATACGTTTTCGTATTCCCCTTTCCGTTTTTCCATATTCTTACTACAATTATAATGTTGAGTTAATATGCCTCCTATGCACGTTCGTTATTTTTTTTATCTCGGGTATTTGTTTCGACGGGCGACTATTACTTTTATTTGGTTGGAAATAAATACACCTGTCGCGAAAAGTAAAAAATACTACAAAAGAATCAAAGGTTATTTTTGTATAAACATTTCAATTTAGGAAAATATTTAAAAGAATAATTTTCTTTTCATTTGATTATAAACTGCTTGCAGGTTTTTTTTTTTGAAAAATTTCATCTTTTTCTTTTCTTTTTTAACGACATTTTTTCAGTTTCAATTGCTTACATAGTTATTCAATTTCATAGAGTGGACTTCATCGATTCTCCAAAACCAATATAATGGGCCTTATTGATCCCAATTATTGCCTTGGTGCTTTTATTCAACCAATCCAACCAACGAACTTGGTGTTTGTCATCATTTCATCAAAGTCTACAGAGCCGTAATTAGCCCAGATAAAAAGATATAGATATATAGTGTGTAATTATCTAATGGGCCGTCTAATAATATGGACAGTTGAGTCATATACGGTTCAAATAGACGCTTAGAATGACTGGTTACGAATCAAATGAATCGGCTTTAAACCATTTAAAAGAAAAAGTGGGTTGTAATGTTTTATTTACCAAACAACCGGTTAGATTGTGTATATAATGTATATTTTAATCGTTTTCCTGTAAATCTTTTGCTGCTCATCTTCTTGGTATTAATCAAAATCGTCTTACGAATTGTAGAAGCTCTTGTGGTTGAAAAGAAAACGAAACTTAATGTTAAAACAGAAACGAACGGACCATTAGATTGCATTGAATAGTGAGAGTAAATATCACTTGTTCCCATTTTGTAAACCCTCACCACCTTCAGAAAAATAACACTACTAGGTAACGCCTATTAGGCTGGCGCGTGAGTGTAATATTTCTGTCGCTACACTTTTGTTTTCCTTTGTAAAATTTTGAAAGAAAATATACCAAAGTCTAAAACCATTTGGCAGGGGTATATATGTCATTCGGAACAGATGAATAAAATCTGTGTTCCATCAATCAATTTCTCTTAGCCCCTTGAGACTGACCAGAGGTGATGACTTTTATACACAATACTTTCTTCTCTCTCTCTACTATGCAACCTAGCATATACTATTTATATTTACAAAACAACTAAATATTCTAAATGTTATTATATAATTTTGATTTAATATATATAATTCATATTAATTTAATTATTCTTTTAAATACTGATTAAAACAATTCTATTGAATTGCACACTCATTTACAGCCTTAAAATAGTAATTACTTCATCTAATTTTACAAACAATAACAATGAACTATGTATGCCATATACTTTCCTCTTTTTTTTTGTTAAAGAGTATAACATCATATACTTAGATGTTTTAACTAAAAGCGGATATGATCTTTTACTTTTCACAACAAAAAATGAGATCGTTCAACGCTTCAACCATGAATACATCCTTTTTGGTTTCATCAAATCAAATCCCCCATTGTCTCTTTTTAACTAGATATCTCTTACAAAGATCGGAAATATAATAATAAACGAAAACACAAAATTCCATAGAAGCTGATCATAGTCTTTCTCTCTTACACACACATTCTCTCATTCTCTCTCCTCCCATACCCCATCAAATCTTTGAATTTATTAACAGTCAGTCCAAGATATATTTATATAAGAAGACAAGAGAGTCTAGAAGAACTAGGAGTAGAAATAGGGCAAACACTTGTGTTGTAGAAGGCTACCACTGCTTTTGTTCTCAGCTAGGTTGCTTATGGAACTAGAAGATGAAGCTGATTCTGAACCTGAACCACCCATGTTTATGTTAGAATTAGTGCCTGTTCCACTAATCATTTGCTTCAAATCCCCATGTCCATTAATGTAGTTACTGTAATACCCCTGTGTGAAATCCCCATCGTACCCTTTTGTCCTCTGGTCAATGTGGTTGTCTATCATCATCAACATCATGATCTCTTCTTGCTTCATTATAATCTCTGATCTATTTCCACTAACGTCTGAGGAGAAATTGTTGTGGTTGCTGTAGTGACCACACATATTGTGGTTGAGCGAGAAACCACTTGTGCCCGAAATGTTGTTGTTGCTGCTCTCTGATAGAGAGATATCTTGAGGATAATTAGGGTTAACAAAGGGAAAGATCTGGTGGTTATCAGCTTCAAAGCCATCGATGTTTGAGATGAGAGCTTTTGTTGGGTTTTCAAAATACGGATTGTAGGAAGAAGGTGAAATTGTGGTTGATGGTCTTTTCACATCCTGAGAATTAGGGTTTAGAAAAGGAGAAGTCATGGCTGATGATGAGTGAGAGGAAGACGAAGAAGACATGAGTTTCTTCCTTAGCTTTGTGTTCCAATAGTTTTTGATGTCGTTGTCTGTTCTTCCGGGTAGATGAGCTGCTATTATTGACCATCTACAAGTTTCAATATAGATGTCTATTAGTAGTTAATGCCGGAAGAAAATGTTGCAAAACTAGATGAATAGATGTTGCTTGTAGCTAAGAATTCTTTTGATAAAAAAAAAAACATTTTGATCACTAGTTCCATATAACACTGTGGTCTTAATTAATTTCTTATATTAAAAAAGATAACTTTCAAGAATTTAAATAGGGAAACCTGCTTCCGATGGCGGCAAAGAGGCTGAAAATGATCATGTCTTCTTCCTCAGAGAAGTCACCATGTTTTATGTTTGGTCTCAAATAGTTTAACCATCTCAATCTACAACTCTTCCCACATCTCCTCAAACCTTAACAACAGCAACAATAATAAAAAAAAACAACAACAATACAAGCTCTTGTTTATGCTTTGAAGTTCAAAGAAGGTGAAGCAGATACAAATTTTTTATTTAATTTAGTTTAGAACATATTTTCTTACCGGCTTTGAGAGGAAAAGAGATCCAGTTTCCACCATTACCATACTTCTCAATGTAACCTCTAAGCTTAGAGTCTTCCTCGGGAGACCAAGGCCCTCTCTTCACCTTTGTCTTGTCGCAACATGGAGCCCTTCCCATTCGCTCGTTGGTGTATTGAAGATCAGAACAAAAAAGAGAGAGAAGTGTTTTCTTACTTGCTTTTTATTAGATGAACCTTTAGAGATTAGGGAGGAGTGGTTGAATTTGTGGCCTTTTAATAAGAGACCTGGATTTGGACTCATCCTATCAATTATTATTATTGTTATTATTATTATTATTACTAAATACATTGATTTTAATTCACTTTGTCTCAAAAGCTATGGGTGTGAGAGAAGTCAACATGATTGACATGCATGCATATTCATTGTGCGTGTTTGAAAAAGAAAGATTTCCAATGATTTTATTCGCGCTTCGTTTTGAGGAAATTACATCAAAATGTTAATGACTTCAGCATGCCCAAAATATAGAAAATGAAACTTATGTATATAATTTTGATATGGTAAACCCTCCCTCACTCTCGATGTATATCTTCGGATCTTCCACTACAAGAAAACAACATGGATACTGAGGGAAAAAATCGTCGGAATTTCGTCAGAATAACGTTATTCCGACGACATACCGACGAAACAAGTCGTCGGAAATAATTCCTCGGAATTTCTTCTTTCCTCGGAATTCCGTCGGAAATATCCGACGGAATTCCGAGGAAACACATTTCCGAGGAAATTCCGAGGAGCACCAGTTTGTCGGAAATCTCCTCGGAATATACCGAAGGAGTACTTCGTCGGGATATACATCGATCGATGTGTTTTTGAACATATACTCATCGATCGATCCGTTTATAAAAACACGTTCGGAATATACCGAGGGACACCTTTCCTCGGAATATTCCGAGGAACATGTCCCTCGGTAT
>NC_027749.1:6915445-6919133 GCF_000695525.1 Brassica oleracea var. oleracea | reverse complement strand
CCTATGAACTCCTTTTGATCTGAATGGAAAAGAGAGTTTGATCGCACGGGCAGCAACTCCTCTCGGCTTGAACTCCTTTGTTGATATTAGATTTTAATTCCCTCGGCTCATGAAACAACACGAGGAGCATTAGATAACATGAACGCCAACAAGATAACATGAATCAACTAAGGTATGATAAACTTATCTTGCACAGGAGTTGAGTTCGGCTAGAAAATCCTTGTTGGAATCGGATTTGGTTTCCAAATCAAAACGGCGCGCACTGTATTTGTGCGTGAGGGCGCGTCGATGGTCAGATCGACAAGCGGTTTGCACTGACAGATTCGTCTCGGCGAGGGCTTCGATTTGATATCTTGATCGTTTTTTGGGTCCTCACGGTTTGAGAGAATGACCTCTTTGAAGTTCCGAGGCAGATTCCTTTGCGCTTAGGGTTTGATGATTTTCAGCTGAGTTGAAGAATATTTCGTGGGGGCTTAGGGTTAGAGGCTATCATGCTGATGAAAATAGGGGGAAAGTCTGTATATTTATTAGACAATAAAGAACCTTTTATACAGAGAATTACATAAATATAAAATTCTAATACAATATGAGTTAAGAAATACAAAGACACAAGAATACGAGTCTTCGAAGATGTAGAAGATGTACGCATCGTGGATATGGAAACTTTTGTTTTGGCCATTTGTACACACATTATACGTAGATGAATTAGTGAGCCTACATACATATTAGTAACTTACACAAATGTGGATATGAGTGGGGGACTGTATCTGCGTGAATCATGTTCATCAAAACACATGTACCTTAGATGATATAAACAGTAGATCTATCAACTGTACATATATGGTTACATACCTATCGATGGGTCATTAGCTCTAAAGTTGATTAGTCGGTCTCGGTCTAAATATACTCCTGATCATGAAATATATATATAGATATATATATCATTTGTGTGAAATAATTTAAACATTTATTCAAACATGCAAGTGTCCATCAAAGTAGTACGATACGAATAATTATGAAGGGTTCTTTTGGCACTTTACTAAATGTAATAATGAAAACAACATTGGCAAGTCAACTCATGATAGTAAATTTTTTGGTTAATGCCATTCAACAAAATGGGCTTTTGTTTTGTTGTCACTTTATAGCCAGACAGTTCCATATAGTTCACTGGTCCGATCGATGCAGTCATCGCTTGTTACATGTTTTCCTCCTTTTATCCGTGTAATACCACCACCTTTTCATAACTTTTTCCTTTTCCTCTTGTTTTATTGAAATTCATGATGAATACCAAATAGTTGATATGCATAATTGTGCAATTTTGACTGAATGATCAAATCAAGCCCAAACTTTAGTTAATGGTTTATTTTTCTGTCAACCCTAGCACAAAGCTTCAGTTAAAAAAAAACTCAACACAAGTGTCTTTTTTTTAACACAAAACTCGGCACAAGTTGTATTTCGAGTTATCCGTAAAAAGTATAAAAAATTAAACCGAATCAAAGTTTGATTGTTTGAACTGGCTATCTACGTGAGTACTCTACAAATGACGGATGAATTACATACCATAATTAATATTCTTCGGGAACGCCTTGTTTGTTACATATCTAAATCGCATGCTTAATTTTGTAGAATACAAATATGAAGTAAGTTATCCGGAGGAAAAAATATTAAAGAGGAAGTTTAGGGAACGGAATGAACACTACAAGAAAACAGCGGTATTCTGACGGACATTCCGACGGAAAATGAAATCCTCGGAATATACCGAGGAATTTCCGAGAAAATTCCGAGGAAATACAAAATTGGGGTTCCTCGGAATTTCCTCGGAATATTCCGACGGACTGAGGTTTCCTCGGAATTCCGTCGGTATATTCCGAGGAAATTCCGAGGAACCCCAATTTTGTATTTCCTCGGAATTTTCTCGGAAATTCCTCGGTATATTCCGAGGATTTCATTTTCCGTCGGAATGTCCGTCAGAATACCGCTGTTTTCTTGTAGTGTTCATTCCGTTCCCTAAACTTCCTCTTTAATATTTTTTCCTCCGGATAACTTACTTCATATTTGTATTCTACAAAATTAAGCATGCGATTTAGATATGTAACAAACAAGGCGTTCCCGAAGAATATTAATTATGGTATGTAATTCATCCGTCATTTGTAGAGTACTCACGTAGATAGCCAGTTCAAACAATCAAACTTTGATTCGGTTTAATTTTTTATACTTTTTACGGATAACTCGAAATACAACTTGTGCCGAGTTTTGTGTTAAAAAAAAGACACTTGTGTTGAGTTTTTTTTTAACTGAAGCTTTGTGCTAGGGTTGACAGAAAAATAAACCATTAACTAAAGTTTGGGCTTGATTTGATCATTCAGTCAAAATTGCACAATTATGCATATCAACTATTTGGTATTCATCATGAATTTCAATAAAACAAGAGGAAAAGGAAAAAGTTATGAAAAGGTGGTGGTATTACACGGATAAAAGGAGGAAAACATGTAACAAGCGATGACTGCATCGATCGGACCAGTGAACTATATGGAACTGTCTGGCTATAAAGTGACAACAAAACAAAAGCCCATTTTGTTGAATGGCATTAACCAAAAAATTTACTATCATGAGTTGACTTGCCAATGTTGTTTTCATTATTACATTTAGTAAAGTGCCAAAAGAACCCTTCATAATTATTCGTATCGTACTACTTTGATGGACACTTGCATGTTTGAATAAATGTTTAAATTATTTCACACAAATGATATATATATCTATATATATATTTCATGATCAGGAGTATATTTAGACCGAGACCGACTAATCAACTTTAGAGCTAATGACCCATCGATAGGTATGTAACCATATATGTACAGTTGATAGATCTACTGTTTATATCATCTAAGGTACATGTGTTTTGATGAACATGATTCACGCAGATACAGTCCCCCACTCATATCCACATTTGTGTAAGTTACTAATATGTATGTAGGCTCACTAATTCATCTACGTATAATGTGTGTACAAATGGCCAAAACAAAAGTTTCCATATCCACGATGCGTACATCTTCTACATCTTCGAAGACTCGTATTCTTGTGTCTTTGTATTTCTTAACTCATATTGTATTAGAATTTTATATTTATGTAATTCTCTGTATAAAAGGTTCTTTATTGTCTAATAAATATACAGACTTTCCCCCTATTTTCATCAGCATGATAGCCTCTAACCCTAAGCCCCCACGAAATATTCTTCAACTCAGCTGAAAATCATCAAACCCTAAGCGCAAAGGAATCTGCCTCGGAACTTCAAAGAGGTCATTCTCTCAAACCGTGAGGACCCAAAAAACGATCAAGATATCAAATCGAAGCCCTCGCCGAGACGAATCTGTCAGTGCAAACCGCTTGTCGATCTGACCATCGACGCGCCCTCACGCACAAATACAGTGCGCGCCGTTTTGATTTGGAAACCAAATCCGATTCCAACAAGGATTTTCTAGCCGAACTCAACTCCTGTGCAAGATAAGTTTATCATACCTTAGTTGATTCATGTTATCTTGTTGGCGTTCATGTTATCTAATGCTCCTCGTGTTGTTTCATGAGCCGAGGGAATTAAAATCTAATATCAACAAAGGAGTTCAAGCCGAGAGGAGTTGCTGCCCGTGCGATCAAACTCTCTTTTCCATTCAGATCAAAAGGAGTTCATAGG
>NC_027749.1:6913699-6915433 GCF_000695525.1 Brassica oleracea var. oleracea | reverse complement strand
AAATCAAAACCTAACCAACTATGAATACATAATTCGATTTATATCCTTATAAATCATATAGTATATGTTTAAAACTTAGTAAAACATGGTCATAAGTTTTAAACCTAAGAACTAATCTAAACCTAAAATCGCATGACATGAAAATCGAATGTCATGCTTAAAACCAAAAATTGTATAAACCTATACTATCTAATATGATTCTAATAATTCTTAAACTTGAATCATATACCTAAAACTATAGTTTCAGATCTGATTATGTCAATAATCAGATCGCATACTTGGTATGCTTGAAAAACCGATTCCTAAACATCTAAAACCTAATTTGCTTAAACCTAAAAATCGCATAGCTTTTAAATTAAAACCCCCTTTATGAAAACTATCTAAAACTTGTTTTCACATGCTGTTTAAAGCTTTAAAATCTGATTGTTTGTTTAAGAAAATCTGATTGCATGTTTTTAAAATTAGAAATCGCATGCTAGACATAAAATTGCAAATCGCATGCTTAATTGAAATTTGATTTGTTTGACCACCTAATCACATGCTAGGATTATTAAAGTTTGATTGTATGATATGTTTGTGCATGTTTTAGGTTTGCAAATCATATGCTAAACATTAAAATCAAAATCGCATGCTAGACATAGAAAATTAAATCGCATGTTTAGGTTTAAAATCTGATTTTGTTAATCACATGATAGGATTGATAAAACATAATTGTTTGATCTGATCTTAATAGAAATTACATGTTTTAATGTTAGAAATCGAAACATAAACATTAAAACTGAAATTGCATGCTAAAACCTAGAACCCATTAAAAAAAATAGGAAGGTTGTTACAAGGTTGTTACAAAGTTATTAGGGTTTTTGTCTTGGACGATTTTATGCTTGTATAACTTGATATTTTTCATGCATAAATACATGTTTGAGGTTGCATAATTAGACTAAGAATAATTACATGTTCTTGTGTCTAAATCCTATTAGAATTAGGATTTGAAATTTAACCTAAAATCTGATCGCATGTTTATTGGAATTTCCTGAAAATTTAAAACTTAATAAATTTAAATTAGAATTCCAGAATTTGATCATATGATACCTAGGGATAAAATTTCATGATTAGATTGAAATTATTCATATGCTAATTGATTAAAAATCGATTAGACCTAGGAAATTGAAATCGCATGATTAAATCCTATTAGAAATAGAAATTGCCTTGATCACATGCTATTGATTGAAATCTGATTTGGTTGTTTGATCACATGATATGTTTAAAATCTGAATCGTATGTCTTAACCAAATCTGATTCGCATGCTTCAAACCCAAAATCTGATTTGTTTGATCGCCTAGCACGCATGCTAAGAAATTAAAATCTGGATTGATTGTTAAAGATAAAATCCGATTGCATGCATCATGAAACCTAGATTTAATTTGCTCAGTCACATGCTCACATGATCCAAATCTGATTTGCTAGCTGATTACTTGATTAAAAAATGATGTCTTGCTGTTTTAAAACATAGAGATTGCATGAAATCCTATCCGCATGATTAAAAGCTTGGCCGTAGTATCAAAACTTCATCATATGCTAAACTTGATTCGATTACATTGCCTGGCCTATATGTGTTTTTAAACCTTGAATCATATGCTGAAAAATCTAGCAAATCCGAAACACATAACCAAATCTTAAAACTGTTTGTATTTGGCTTGGCCAAGACTATACATGTTCATATGAACATTTGTAGGA
>NC_027749.1:6910822-6913593 GCF_000695525.1 Brassica oleracea var. oleracea | reverse complement strand
TCCATTCGGATTTGGCCTGGCAGAAACTTATGTTTGGCCTAATGAACAATCGCATGATCTTTAAAGCCTTGGCCAAATGTAGAAGCTTGACCTAGCTTAAATCTTTATTAAATGCAAAGTCTAAATTCTCTTGGCCTACCTTTAAAAGACCTTGACCGAAGGCAAAAGCTTGACCAAATTGAATTTTCTATTGGCCAAATATGAAATCTAGTCAAACTAATATAATCTCTTGGCCAAAGCATTTTGGTAAAATCATCTTGGCCGAATCCCCTTGGCCAAAAAAATTCCTTGGCCAAAGTCTTATGAATAATCTATCTTGGCCGAATTTAAATCTCTCTTAATTTAATCAGATTTAATTTATTTCTAGATATTTGTTACACACTTTGATTTATTTAATGCATGATGTTTTCAAAATTATTGTCTAAAGGAAAAAAATTTGATATTAAATTACTTAGATCATGTTGTAATGTTAGGAATCGTGCTGGTGAATAAAAAAAATCTCGATTGTGTATATAATATAAAATTGGAGATAGTGGCCTTTAGTGGTAATGTTCAATGCATATGTAAAAACCCATATGTAGAAAAATGCATTTGTAGAAAACTAGTATATGGAAAAATTTGCATATGGAGACAATTATTGTCTCATATGTTCCATGATTTTCTGACGTAATTGAAAACAAATAAAACAAAAAGAAGGTTGCTTCGCATTAGTTTTTTCACATGTGTTTCTATCTCTCTTGTATCACATATAGCTTCCCTTTCATCTCTTGTTTAAACTGACTGTTGCAAATGGTGTACCTCATTTGGGGAGCGGGGGAATGAATAAAGCATAAAGCATTTTTTTTAAGTCCCATAATTGCTTTTGAACATTTTTCACCAAAACATTTAGTATCATTGACTAATTCTCATGTGTCACCTCCTAGACAGGCAAGTATGATATCATGTGGTTTGTTCATAATATAAACGCATGCATGAATTATTAAAAAAAAAAATCTTACAACCTAGGAAAGTATTTATATGTGTATTAAAAACAAATTTCTTAGATGCGCCTATAAAGGATCAATAAAATATACGCAGATAATCTACAATGCACCATGAAATAAAAATATATATCTATTTACAGAAAATAGTACTAGATATATTTGTTGAGGGAGAAAGTTTGATTTTGTATTGGGTGAAAAATTAAATTTCGGTGAGTGAAATTATGATTGGATTGATGAATACCAAAACGACAAGAGTCATTTTCTCATTTGACTTTCGGTGTATATAGTTCGGATTTTCCTTTTCCTCAACGGTAGGCAAACTAAAAAGTTGGCAAATGACCAAAAAAATTCAACATATCATTTCTAGACGCACTTCTAATGTTAAACATTAAAAATATATATTTAAAATTTAATTATTGTAAAACATATTCTAAAAAGTGCATATATATTTCATTTACCTATTATTTTTACTATAATTAATAGACACTAATGATTATAATTAGCGGTAAATATGTTTATTTTTAATTTTTTTTTTAAATAGTAGATCATGTCTTAGACACTAATGGGTCCGCCCCTGCTTCTGATGCTGCGAACCATCATGGTTTGTTATCTTCATCTTACGCATTTGATTGTTAACGAGATTCAAATGTCTCTTCGCCTTCTTTTGGTTTCGATAATCCACATGTGGCTTATCAGATGAGAAAGACCATTATTTCTAATGTGTTGATTACTTTCCTAATAATGAGAACCTCATGTTTGTCAAGTCTCTATCACCCAAACCATCACAAAAAGGTACTTTGCTATTATAGTTCCTACTACTAATTTGATCACTTTCCAAAATGAACGTGCATGCATGAATCCCAACATTTTTAACCATGTTTCGTACCCTCCAACTTTCGTAACAAACAGAGAAAGATCTTGAACCCTATAGTACCTCTCAGTACCATTCCACATAAAAGTTCTCAATATCCAAGGAACTTAGACCATCCGCAACGGTCGAAATGGCCATTATCTTAGCGCGAATTCTTAGGCAAAACTTAAAATAATAATCGTATTTTTTTTACTTTAGGTAAGAAAGAGTCCTTAGGGAAGGAGGTTTAAAGATTACTCCTTAAGTGCGTGGCATCACGTGATAGGCTAGCGGAAAGGGGTGTGTTCCGCGTGGGTTAAAAAGAATCATTTGGTTTGTCGATCACGAAAAAAAAAACAGCTCTCGCGATATCAAAGGCGATTCGGCGACTGGAGAAGGGTGAAGGTAAATCGGAGCTTTCACGTTTTTTTTTTTTGCATCTGGAGTTGTTGCATGTTGATTCATCTGGTATTAGGGTTCTATCGAGGGGTTTTAATCGATTTCGGTTCTCAAATCGAGTTGGGGATTTTTTCGAATTAGGGTTTTCGTCTGGATTTGTTCATCGCGCGTCGGTTATTTGTTGTTTTCGTCGTTATTAAGAGTCGGGATAGAGTTATTAAGGAGTGGATTGAGTTCTTTATCGATTTAAGTCTTGGGTATAGGTTTCTAAATCGATAAGTTTTTGTTGTTGCAGGTGTTGAAATGGAGGAAGAATTAAGAGATATGAAAGCCCGGAAAGATTACTACAACATGCTTCATGCCGTTTCAGATGCGCAACAAGGTATTCCTCAATTCTGCCCCTGTGGAGCACTGACGAAGGAAGTCGTTGATGAAGACGACACATATGACTACGTCCCTGGGAAGAGATACTTCATCTGCTGTGAATTCGAGGTATTAAGTTTTCTCTCTTACTAAATTTCTTCTTCTTTGAAATGAAT
>NC_027749.1:6869221-6907668 GCF_000695525.1 Brassica oleracea var. oleracea | reverse complement strand
CTCGAGTAGAAGTTCACAGGTGGATATGTCAATTTCTCCCACGACTTCAAATCTCCGTACTATGCTTGACATACGGCGGCGTGTTCGTGACCCGCACATACATGCACAATTGAAATATGATTTGATTCAAAATATTTGGAACAAGTTTGGTAATGATGAAGATGTTTAGTTATTGTATGTTTATATTTAGTCTTTCAATAAATGAAAATTTTTATTTAATATTAAATAAAATTTTAATATTTCAAAGATTCAAATAAAAAAAAAAAATTCTAAGGACTCCATTTCGGATAACACCATTGGACCTACATTAATGCTTAGGGTCCTTAACTTTTTTTAAAAAAATATATATATATATTATTTTAATGCTAAGGATTCCAATAGTGATAACACCATTGGAGTTGCTCTTAGACCTATTTTCTTTTTCACCAAAGCGCCACAATGACAAATATGTTCTCCTTCGTCGACGAATATTCAAAAAACGTTCTAATCCAACCAAATTTTTTGAAGAAATTTTTGACGATTTTTATTTTGAGGGAGATGATGAATACAATGGTATAAAACATAGCCTACCATATAAGAATATCGGTCCATATATATATGTCCCAAATACAGAAATTTGTTTGACACTTCACAAATATTTGCAGCACATATATCATCGACTCACTACAAGAATGAGACCCTCCAGGAAATTTTAAAAAAAAATTTTGAACGACTGGTTACGTTTTTTTTCTTACGTGTTTGGTCAACTCTCAATCTTTTTACATGACATAACTTTGCTATATATATATATACTAGTGGTTTGTCCGCGCTACGCACGGGATAGTTGTTGATTGTGTAGTCTAATGAGTGGTATGTGTTTGAAGTTGTTTGTGTTGATATTGGCACTTTAAATTTTGATTCTTTAGCTCTAAAAATGGTGGTGAGATTTTTTGGTTTGCTTAGTAACACTTATCTAATGTTTTGACATATGTAAATAATGATGACTTTTTGCTGGGATAGCAAAGACATTAATTATAGGCGAAATTTAGTAAATTATGGTTCATTTATTTGTTTGGAAGGTCATTGCATTATTTTTTTTAAAAGCAGTTTTGAGTTTTAGAATGTTATAGAGCAAGCAGATTTCTTAAGAACCATTATTAGCTTTATTCTTTCGATTTTCATGTGAATATTTTTAAGATTGAGTTTGGTAACCACCAAAAAAAAATTCCATGATATTTCTTTTGTTTTATTGGTCGAGTTTTGATGAAACGTCAAAAATAATATCATAAATGGATATTTTTCGTTCTTATAAATATTTTATAGTTTTATATTTTGGATTAGATCATGTAAAATATTTCAATAAATTCTTATTTGTTAATTAACTTTTCACCAAATTCAATTTCTATAATGAAAACAAACCAATCATTAAGAAAGATCGAAGGAGAAAGTGAAGACACCCGGAGATGTTTTCCACACCTCTTTGATCTGATTAGAGTTAAGGATGAAACTTCCATTTTACGCAGCCTTGGGTTACATATAGTTGCTACATGTGTTTACATATTGCTTAATTTTATATTTCTCATGTGTATTTGTTTTAGTCTTTTAGAGCATAATTGTTGTGTTTTTAGATTTGTGGTGACTTGGGCCGAGAGAATCTTAAACCTATTTGGTGGCACATGTTTGGATCTATTTTTTGTCGTATCTTGTTTATAAACTATATTGGCAACATTTTATTACGTTAGTTTTGTTATGGAAGGCATGTGGGGAGGGTGGTTTCATCTGTAAATTATGGTCGTGCAGTTGTTTGTCTAAGTAAATGTTTTTGTTAAGTGTATTGTTTTCTGCTGTGTAGAACGTTACACTCTTGTAACTAAGAGTTTAGTTTTCTTTTAGATACAAAAGCATATGGTGCAGAATATATTGCCACCTATAATGGAGCCCCGTCTCTTACATGCCTGAGGCTAAACCCGCAGAGCTTCATATAGACCAATCATGTGATCTCGTCCTCATACATGTGATATTAATTTTCTTAGCTTTCGCTTCCTCCTCTATTGTGCCTTTCAACAAATGCATTGTGGCATGTGTTGTTGTTGTTAGCAGGAGCTGATGGTATAATCTGCAAGGCTGGAAGTAAGCATGCGATTATAAGCACGATGGGATTAAAGTTGTTTCATATAGTCCTTCAGATGTAGCGTTACATGTAGTAAGCAAGAGCTGTGAGACCACTGTTTTCTTACTTGGTTTGCAGGAGAGGCCTTACTATAAGATCACTTCACTATCTTCCCGAGGAGCTTCACCAAGTGTTGGAACCATCATAGTTCCTTTTTTGGGAGTTTTGATGGTTGGTTGCAGATCCAGGGAGAGTGTAAAAGTAAACCAAACAGAGATCATTAAACTTTGTCATTAGATCGGAGGAAATTTGCTAACTTTTTCATCAACGTATAAATAAAATAAAAAGATTACCTTGGCTGTGCTTCTCATGTCCATTCCAGTACCACCCACCCTGTTCTGAAAGATCGTAGAAACCCCAAATTTAAAAGTAAAAAAAAAAACAGAACATATAACTCTTTTCTTTGTTGTTCAAGATGCAATTATCAAGCAACAAACCAGTGAGAATGACAAAACATTGTCTTTTAAATCCGAACTGCAGAAAGAGAGATGAAGAAGAAAAAAATTACTGATATTTTGAGCACAAAAGCCAAGAAATGGCAAAACTAATTCATGAAAGAAGCATATTGTATGGCAAAATAATCATACAGAAATATTACCCAAATAATTTTTTCGTTGGAGGAGCTTAATTTGACGACTTTGTTTCTCTGACAACTGGTTAACAAAACAGACCCATAGTTACGACAAAGAAAGAGGAAATCAGATGCCAATATATTCTAAGTGGACGAAATGGCGTTTAGCTAATAAGAAATAGCCCACCTACAAATAATGTATTAAGTTTATGTGAAGCTATGTCTGGTGAAAACATTTTTGCAATGCATTACTCCAAAGCTATATTAATTAATATGCATAAACTACACATAGTAGCAAGTTTATAACCTCCAAGGACAATATTTGGTTCACTTCCGTAGCTTTCAAATTTGTTATGAAGGCAAGCCAAGGGGTTAAACATACTGACACAGACGGTTACATCCCTGCAAAAATGCAATGATATTGAGACGCGGTAGGCATACGTATCAATATGGACTATAACCACGCGAGATTAAACAATCACAAAAACATACCAGGTAGCTGTCTGTTTCTGTTCGCCAAAGCAAGCAGTTGGCCGTATGACGGAAAAGGAAAACTTCAGTTAGTATCAGCTTAGCGGACTCTTGATAACTTTTAAAAATAAGTGCCAAATGTTGTTGCTCCGCTTTACGTCGAAACCGCTCATCCTGTAGACTGAAACGGTCACTGAAATTGTTGAGATGGTTCGCACTGACGGACCCTTGCATAAGAATCGATAGTTTGAATGAGATGATCCGGCAGTGATTACCTTTCGTCAAGGAATAGCATGTCAACCCCCATCAGCTCGCTTCCTCTCTTGGCATTTCTCCGAGAACCTAAGAAGACAAAGCTCTGTTGTTGTTGAACTTGAACAGCTACAGGCTTTCAAATCACCAAGAAAAGAGTAGGAAGTTTCCATTTTTGGAGTTAGTAATCACCAGAGACAATACTCACAGAGATGGAGCTGTATAACGCTCGGAGCCCTCCCGTCGGTTGCGTATAAAGATGCTATAGAGTGGGAGGCGTGGAGTCAAGCTAGTTAATGAACGGATTTAAGGTATAAATCAATGGAGAAAGACGGCGTTACAGGAAGTTCATCGGAGGAGGCTTCAGGGAAGGGAAGGGTCGGCGACGATGTTAATCTATGTTGATATTCCTAATGGGTCTAAGCACTAAGCAATGATACGTTGGGCCTGAATAAAAAAAAGAGAACATAAGCCTAGTTATAGACATAACCTGGTTTGGGTTAAAAGTTAGAAATTGCGATGACCCACTTAAGCGTTCGTTAACGAAAAAATTGGAGAATAATTAAAATATGTCCAAAAATGCTCCATCCTCAAAAATGATGTGGAAAGCTGTGGGGAGAGACAAGTGTTTTTTATTATAATATATACTAGATTTTTTTTCCGTGTTACGCGCGGATTACATATCCTAAATTTGTTGATTTTCATTATGTATTATGAATGGTTTTCTTTTCTATTTAGTTTTATTTTGGGTAGTTTTAATTCAATATTTTCCTACATTACTTTATTTTGAAAATGCTAATATAATTTCAAAATTTGTGATCAACGTAGAAAAGAACTTTGGTTATTTTATCTATGGAAGAATAAACATACTCAGTAAAACAATAATGATGCAATTGATCTTCTTCTTCTTTTGAGTTGAAGTACTTAGTTTACTTCTTATGTAATTATGTGGAATAAATTATCATATTTTGTATTTTATTTTTTATACATGATCGGCAATAAAACACAAATTCAGAGGGGATTATTGGTTGATGTATTTTAATATATTTGAAAATCTAAATTAAATCTAGTATTATTGGTTCTACAATTTTAAAATCCATATCACAATCATGTCTTATTGATTTCATGATTTATAAATTCTAATTTAAATCAAGTGTTATCTAATCATATACAAATTTATTAATGGATTCAATTTCATATTTGAAATGTTCTTTTATAGATTTATTTGCTAAAAATATAAAAACTAAAATCCGAAGAAAAAACCTCTGGATCTGTAAATACTAATTAAATTTGTAGGTTAGATTTGAAAATATGTATAGTTTACTTGAATTTGTAAATACTATCCGTATTTCTAAAATCAGTTTAAATACATAAACCAATAACACCTCTAAATGATGATACTCTCATATGTAATATCAACTTTAAATAATAATTTAATAATATTATATTCAAAAACATATAAATTGTAATGAACGTATCTTGTTGTTTATCATAACATTAATTTTACATTTGAAGATAATGCATTCTGTGTTAACTGTATAATGTCTTTGAAATCTTATGAGTTATAACTCTTGTTTCGTTTGTTTTTTGTTTATTTCGAACAGGTGGAAGTAGGAGTCATACCCAAACTGCTAAGACCTTTAATTTCTCTTCATGATAGAATCAAATTATATATTGATCATTTATATACGTTACAGACTTAAAAGTCTGTTTTCATTGTTTGCCCGAACTCTGAGAAGAATACTTCTTTTCTTCTCTTATTTTACACTGATGGATGTTCCAACATAAAAAAAAAAACAGATTTAGATGGCTAAATAAGACGGGCGACTCATGAATATACATGCGAACAATGTACGAAGATTCTAGCTATATTAAGCTTCGTTTAACCTTGAAGCATTCAGAAACTTCTGAGCATGCGAAGCCTTGTTTACCTGTTCGAGAACCAAAAATATGAATCAGAGGTAATATTATCAGAGACAAAAATATTGAAAAAGAAGGATAAACAAAACTTACAACACTAAAAATCTTGACCACTATAATTTGATTAGTTCAGGGAGAAAAAACTGAGTAGGTTAATAAAAGGAGGAAAAAACACACCAAACAATCAGAAAAAGAGGACTAAACCGGATTCAGTATTGAGGAAACCATACCTCCTTTAGTGGCAACACCTATAAAAATCTTCTCATTGGAATTCAAATAGCTTGGAGATTTAATATATCCTATCTGAGCAAGGTTAACGAATTGTTACAGACTTATAGTGAGTAATCATCAAAAGCAACGCGCACAGGAAAAAAAATGGTTAGTGAGTTTGGCCAGTACCATACCAAATGTTTTGCCGTTCTGGCTTGATCCTTGGCCTTCATTCAAACTTACTCTTCTGCTGGCACCTGAGCAATAAGACGCTTATGTGCTGATAATACCGAGACACGATCATGGAAACTCAAAACTATTATTCTAAATTTTGCATATCAGAATAGGTTTTCTATGCTAAATATATATCACCATTGCATCATCTCTTTTATTCTTCATGAAAGACGAGAGAAATTTTGAATGCTTCTGCAAATGGAATTACAGTGAGATCCATCATCTGTTACACTCTTTCTACATTTCAGAGTTCAACCAAAATCTTAATAAAAAGATAAGTATTACCTTGAAATCATCAGTTCTACAAAAGCCTCGGTGATTCCAGATTGAATCTTCTGTGGTCTTCACCATCAGAATCATCGTTGGACCCTTCTTTCTCATCGATTTCGTCAAAGTTCGGCGGCATGTTAGCATCTGAGAAGATCTTATGAATGGTTACAACTTGTGGCTTCATCGATTCATCTTCTTCGTCATCGTCGTTGGGTTTGTAGTTTTACGATCTCTTCTGCTCTCTTCTTAGAAATCTTCTAGTAATCTGAATCATGTCAATTGACAAAGATGTCATATTTGAGTGAATGGGTTGCTTTGACGATATGTGGTGAGGGCTGCACTTCCCGCAGATTTATAGTGGTGGTGTTATGGATCTTTGAAACGGACGGAGAACAAATCTATAGTGATTGATTCTGGGAATTGAAAGAATGATTTAAGATAATGCGTTAACTCGAGAGATTAATAACAGAGATTGATGAAGAAAGTATAAGAAGATTTGAAACCGTGACGATTTGGTTACACAGACAATTTGGTTACGCAGACGGCGAGGTAGGTTAAATGACGTGGCTGAATGATTGGTTGTGAATATTTTAGCTGACGTGGACAACTTTGAATTGCTTCAATTTAGCTGAAATTATATAGTAGAAATATATATAGATAGATATTCATTAATGTAGGCACACGCATAGAAAATTATAAAAGAGCGCTTTTGAATTATCGAACCGAAATATCTTTTAATCTTAGTTAAGAGATTATTAGAAAATGATTAAACAACCAGTTTTTATTCTCTTAACAAATATTCGGCTTAGACTTTAGAATCACGGACGACCTGTTGCACCAGGAGCAGCGAGTTTTCCTTGCATCCAAGTCTGAAGCATTTGCAAAGAAGCCTTTGGCTGATCCATGGGAACCAAGTGTCCAGCGTCATGAACCTATCCCAAACATTGAAATTAGAAAATGGAAGGAAAAAGTCTATTTTCAATCGTATTTACATTAGTCATCGGCATTATTCGGTTTACCTTAAGAAAAGTGAGAGGACCGTGATTCTTCATTAAACCGGCTTCTTTACCATCTACCAAGAACGGTACTGTCTTGGTTGCTCCAAAATCCTTTTGGCCTGACCAATTCATCTGCTCAACCCACCTTGAGTTACCTGCATATACCATGTAAATTGCATCAATCAATCGCTCAGCTAAAGTAGATTCAAACCGGAAAAGACCAAATATATGCAAATGAAACTGCACCCACGACCTTTTGTTCGGTTCCCGGTTGATACCTAAACCGGAATCAAATTTATAAACATAACATGCGACGTATCGTGGCAACAATATATGATCAATCTTACCAAGCCAGTTACATATGAGATCATATTCTCCGGCATAGACAAGGACATTGATTCCATCTTCGACAAGAGCTGGAATCTTGACAGCAAGATTAACCATCCAATCCTCCAGCATTCCATCATAAACTGTGGTACTACACGACACAAATTTGA
Source organism: Brassica oleracea var. oleracea (assembly GCF_000695525.1). Classification (NCBI taxonomy): domain Eukaryota; kingdom Viridiplantae; phylum Streptophyta; class Magnoliopsida; order Brassicales; family Brassicaceae; genus Brassica; species Brassica oleracea. The sequence goes on along the minus strand of NC_027749.1, from coordinate 6,900,096 downwards.
CATCTCGAACCCCTAGCGCTTTGCGGACGTTTTCTTGGTTCAAGAATGTTTCCATCTTCGAAAAGTCATAGCACAAATCTCCCACACATTTCTTCCTCACGTCATAGTACTTCAAAATAACCGAGAAAATATTTGTAAAAAAAAAAAACATAGAGAAATAGTTTTTTTTTTTTCGTGTCAAACACAGGGAGAAATTGTTTAACTGGTGTGTTCTCTATAACTACGCTTACATTTGTGCCTTCTATTTTGCTCATTATCTGGTCGAAGATGTTGTTGCAAGTTCGGTAAGCAGAAGTACATTCTTCACCACCATTAAGGTCTGAAATTGAAAAAAACAATTTTTTTCTAATAGATTCAAAGCTTTTAAGTCTGAACCTGAATCACAAAAAATTCAAAAAAATTATGGAAGTTACTGCATTGTTTGGTGACACTTTGACAATCAGCATAGTCTTGTTTGAGACTCTCGTGATCAGACTCAGAAATCAACTTCATTTCCAGTGCATAATCCCCATATGCACCATATTGAATCTCCGGATTGGTTAAACCGTTACCAATCGCAAAACCCTGATTTTAAACCAAGATTAAACCAGAAATTTGGTCACTAAAGAAACGACAATATAAGATTTACCTTAAGGTTGATTGGAACTCCTTCGTTATTCTTGTTGCCACTGTGAACTCGTGAAGCCAAAGCCGGAATGTAGTGGCCAGCATAAGATTCACCAGTAATATAGAAATCATTTTTTGCATATTTGGGATGTTCTTTGAAAAAGGCCTACCAATATTTAAATAAAACCTCAAATCATTGAAATTATAATAACAATCATTTTGCAATATTTAAATAACAGTCAAACCTGTAAGAAATCGTAAAGATCGTTGCTGACACCAGTCTCGTCGTGCCGGAGATCGCTAAGGTCCGATACGTAACTGAAACCGGTCCCGACCGGTTGGTCCACGTATATTAGATTGGATACCTATCGGAACAAAAGTAATTGAGTAATAAGAATATTGTATATCAACATGTGCATTGCGTAACAAGAAATAGTAGTTGAGTTATAGGAAGGTTGTAGATTATAATATGTTTCTTGTGTTACAAGAAACACGCTTGTCCCATCTAAACTAAACCAACAAACCTTGTCCCAACCAAAATCGTTCCAAGAAAGAGAGAGATCATCCGATATTGTGAAAGGACCGTTCTCATAGAACAGAGCCACACTGCTACTACAACCCGGTCCACCGGATAACCATATCACAACCGGATCGCTATTGTTGGTCCGTGACTCAAAGAAGAAATAGAACATCCTGTAGGAAAACAAAACATGCACATTAAAAACAAAACAAAATCAATTGGTTAAGTGCTAAATTTTCGACCAACGACTAAACCGATTTAATTAAAACACATCCTGATTAAACCGGAAATATTACTTGGCTGATTTCGAACGAGTGAGGCTGTAGTAACCGGCATAGTGGCCGAACTCTTGGACAGAAGGACCACCTGATGTGTTTCTCATACCGATCATTTCCTGAAAATTGATTTGGCTTTCAACGAGTCGTGGAGCATCAGGGCTTCCCTTTGTGATGATATTGACGTCATGCTCAGGCATGAGATTGAAGGATCTGATCAGTCTCTCCGCATTTCTACTCGGCAAACTTGCAGACGATGAGAAGTTTGAGGGTTTGTTTAGGATCCTTGAAGAAGCTGAGTGAGAACAGATGAAAACGAAGAGGATGAAATGCGGAAGAAATGTTTTAGCTTCCATTTCTTTTCTTTAATGATTTGTTCGAGTATTGGGGTAGAAAGAGAGGTATTAATAGAGTTAGCATGCAGTTATATTTAATTTATAACAAAATTAAAATCGTGTCAATCTAAAATATAAATGAAAGATACATTTCCAAAATGTCTCTAGATATTATATAGGAGTATTTAAATATTAATTATCTTGGCTTGATATGTTTCCTAAGTTAGGAATATGGAATATTAAGAAAAATATTTTAGTCAAATTTTCTAAATCTACCAATATTTTAAAAACAAACAAAATGATATAATCGTGTAAGCCATTACTCAAGTTTCTAAGCCATAAACCCCAAAAATTTAGAAATCCAACCTTTAAATATCAACAAAAGGTCTATTCCCATAATTATTTATTTATCCCTTTTTAATATATATTTTTCTCAGCATTTACAATTTGTTGACTAAAATGCACATGGAAATTTTGACCAAAAATATGCATTAGTCATTAAGATTGAATCGTAAAAGAGCAAAAGAAATTGTGTTACTGGCTCGATGAATTGTTCTAGAAAAGTGTATGCAGAGAGTCAATCCAGCCAGGTTAAATTAAGATGGATGCATGTACCTAACAAACTCGTAGAATCTCTCAAATACCATATGGTTATAATACACTAACTTGTAAACTTAACAATGAAGTAACTGATGTATAATAAAGGTGAAGACAATGTATCTAACTGTAACGCCAGTTATTTTTGTTTTACTCTAATTACTTCTGGGACTGATGATATATGATGGATGGTGAGTGAGTGATGTTATCAAGTGTTTGGTTTCAGTTCATGAGCATCTCTGTTAATGGCCAACTTTCGATCGTACAGGTTTAGGTGGTTCTTTGAAAACACAAAGTGGAGTTTATAGCACTCGGATTGTTTTCAATAACTCCAAGAAACGAAATTTTGTTAACAAAAGGTGGCTTATGGTTGCATTGTATACAGTAATTCAACTAATATTATATACAATACACTGGCTGGCTGCAACCTCCTTATATACTCATTTCCTTTCAAGAGTAATGGTGTGTAAAGAATCATTGGAATCAGTTAGGATTTAACTTTAGCAAGCCGAGCTGAATCTCTTCCAATTCTTCCTCATCATAATCAACACCTTCTGCAATTGCCTCTTCCTGCAAGAAAAAAAAACATAAAAAAGTATCAAACTTTGTGTTCTTTCTCTCAGAATCATGCAATGCACTTTGGTCTTCTGCGTAGGTACCTTTATCCTTTCTTTCCTGACAGCTTCTGGGAGCTCAGCAGCGGTTTCTCCAGCAATAGCAGTCAATACTTTATCAACCTCCTCGTCGATCTCTTCTTCCATACCCTCAGAATCTAGTGCATTGTCAATGGCATCAATCACAAACTCCTCAATAACTCCAGCCTGCATACCAAAGCAACAAAAGATTCACTCAGGATTATGTAAAGCCAAACAATTTCAAACAGGCTCAGATGAAAAAAAACAATACTAATATCAAGTATCAAAAAAAGTAATGCCATGCTTTAAAGGTGTGAACCGTGTGATTATCATCGATAAGCATACATGATGAAATGAGAGAGAGAGAGAAAGGGAAACCAATGAAGAGACCTTAGTCATCTCTTTGCCGAACTCCTGCATAATTGCAGCCATTTGTGGAGCCTTCATGAGATTATTAACAAGCTTCATAACCTCTGTACTCTTGGACAGATTCCCAACTGTTCCAGCAACAGCTGAAGATTCAACAGAAAAAAAGTAAAGGATACACAAGTGAGTCACATTGCAGACAAAGTGATGAAAGCTCTCAAAATCATGCCAATGAAAAAAAGCTTTTATATACCAATACTCTCTCCGAGATGCATTGATATAGAATTCATCTGAGCCTTGTTTTCATATAACTTGTTAACTGTTCTCCTCGAACTCACAATCGCCTTAGCAAGCGCCTGTAACAAGACCACATAACCAAAATCACTAAACACATTTTGAAAAGAGCCAAAGATTACATTTTTATTAAGAGTCTACCTTAGCTGAGACCATATCATTCCGCTTAACAGCCTCTTTAATAGCTTTATGTACCGTTCTCTCTTCTTTCTCTATATCTGAAAAAACCAAGAATCTCAAAATCAAAAAGAACACTTGCGATTCGCGATCATCGTCCGATCCCAACCCGATTCAGAGTGATTTCTCGCAGTTTTGAGTGGAATCAACCAAACCCATCACCCTAGTTTCGTCAAATTTGAAAACTTTTTTTTTTCTTGAATCTAAAAAAACCCTAAATTCATTCACCGAGGAGGAGGAGGAAGAGATGAGAAAAGGTAGAACCTCGGATTTGGCGTTCGATGTCACGGCACTCCTGGCGAAGTTTACGTTGCCAATCACGTAAGCGTTGCTTTGGATCAGGCTTCGGCTTGATGATCTTCATCACTTTCTTCATTTTTTTCTTAAACCTTCGCTGCTCTGTTTTCAATCTTGATGGATGAGTAACGAATAACTAGTAACGACCCCCTTCTCCTCACAACTAACTCTTAAATACCTTTTCTTTTATAAAATAAATTTATTTTTTATTTATCAAATAAGCGGTTCAATTAGAAATATTGTTCACTCTCAACCAACTTTTTATATCTACTCGTTTCAATAGTTGGCTCAGTCCAACCTGATTCGGAACAAATTAACCAACCTGTTAAGAGTATTAGATTAAAACTTAAAATGAATAAATTAAAAATCTTAAATTTTGAAAAACTAAAAACAAAATTTAAAACTTAGTGTTGACAGAGTCTTGAATGATTTGGAGGAAACATATTCCACGGCCGAAAGTTTCACCTACTCGGAGAAGATTCTCAACGGTGGTCACCACAATAAAGATTGGTGGTGAAAAAGTATTGACTTGGTGATTATAGGGAGAAAGATCACAATGATGATGAATCACTGGGGGTTTCTCTGGATTGGCTGTGTGGATGGAGCTTCAGGAGTTAGGAGGCATCCGGTTTGCTAGCATCCATGGCCGGTCCAGAGCATAGGTAAAAAAACCCACCGCTTAGCACATCATGATTTTAAATGAAAATTTTAATTGTATATATAACACTATAAAATTTCACATGAATAAAAAGACACAAAGTTTTAAGTGAACATAATAAGACAAAAATTGAAAATGTTAGACCGGAGCTGCTTGCATCTAAAGATCTAAGATCTAAGAACTAGAGTTTCTGTTTTAGTAGCTCAACAACATGAGTGAGTGTCACATGTCAATGATCTCATCAAACAGAGAAGTAGTCTTCACATCATGGGTGAATCCACATTATGTTGATGATATATACACCAATCTTCTGATGAACAAAGCTTTATCTTAACGAGAAACTGAGTATTCCAGAAAGTAAAATTTGAATGGATTAAGTGAAATTTACAAAAGGATATCATAATTACAATTAACTTTCGAATGACTATAGTGAAAAGAAAATTGGTAAGACTACAAATGAATTGCGTAAGTAACAAGGAACATGGACCTAGATCATAAGCTGTTGTTGTTGTATAACCAAAACAGAAGCCTGAGAATTGATATCATGTGAAGCCAGTAAATCACCAATAACACCAAGCTCCTTAAACTCACTCCACTCCTCAAGCCCATCCGTGTACACACTCTTCCTCCCTTTTCCTCTCCCCACTACGAACATATCGAACTCACTCGCCAACGATTTCATCACACCCGGTGTCTCAGTAGCGTCTAAGATCGCCTTTTCAGTATAAAAGACATCTACTGATGCGTTGCTCTTCATCTCTCTAAGATGTTCATCGTCAAGCATTTTATCCCACTCCGAGATTTCTTTTACTTTATCATCGACAGTAGTCATTCGGACCACGGTCAGGTTAATTCTAGGGTCACGTGACATTCTTGTCGCAAGTGTCACGGCTTCTCTATCGTCTTTACCACCAATGAAGATCATACATACTTTGTAGGATGACATGTTTAAAACCGTGTCATTGATGTTTCTCCGACCGTGGCTGCTTCTATAGACAAAGATTCCGACAGAGCATGGCGCTACTTGAAGAACGCTCTTGTTAAGGTTCCTGATCATGTTGCTGTCCGAGATGAGAGCGGAGCCGTCAGCAGACCAAGTCTGGTGAAAAGGAAGGAGTATGAGAGAAGTAGTGTTGTTTAACGCAAGCATGCATACGTCTCCATGCATCGTATCGGGCATAGACACGGCCGTGAATGTGCTTACGAAGACCGAACCGAATAAATCTTTGTGGAATTTTTCAAAGGAGAGAACCACATTGTTTGAGAAAGACGTCTCTTCTGTTTTGCAAGTCTGTAACTTGTGGGAAATGAAGATGGGGTTGGCTTGCCCCACGAGCTCTAACAAGTGGAGAACGTAGGCTGCTACAGGAGCTTCCCGGGACGGGCATATGGCTTCAAGGAGGTTGATCATTGGGTTTATGTCATCTGTTCTGTAGATGCACGACAAGATCCTCAGCTCGGAGTTCGGTTTCAGGTGCTGCACGTTCCGCTTCTCGTACCCTGCGTACATCCTCGATGGGTCGTATAAGTACCTCAGAATCGGAGGTACGATTGCGGAGTTCAACGTTATGTAAAGACATGCAACGGTGAAGGTCTCAGGACGGACAGACTGCAAATGTTCAAAACATAGACATGAGATAGAGTTTTTTGTATTAAAATAATTATGGTCAGTGCACCTAGACGGCAAAATAATCATAAATGAAACAATTTGAAAAAGTCAGTCTAGACGGCAGCGACTATAGACACCTGCCTAAGCATTAATTTTCTAGAAAGCGCATAACTACTGCCTAATGATTTTTTGAACATTGATTATATATGGTTGTGGCGTATATGTGTGTCTAGTGTCTACATACCCCTCTTTGGAAGGCCAAGGCGTAGGCACCGAGCTCGAAGATGCCTTTAAAAGACATAATAAGAGAGATGGCGAAGCAGTCTTCCATTGGCATACCGTAGAACAAAGCAGGAAGAGTGGTCAAAATAAACTTGACGACAAAAGATGTTACCATGATGTATATAATGCCATTGAGTGCATTCCAATCAAGTAAAGCCCAAATATCTATCTCACTGGAAGATGAGGCAACGAAAAACGGAAGAAAAGTGCCGAATATTGCTGACTCAAACTTCTGAACGATCGCTGAGCCTAAAGGAGGGCCATGTGGAACAGCGAGGCCTAATATGAAAGGTCCCATGAAAATAGATTGTTTGCACCAGTTGGCAAGTATGGCTGATCCAGAGACCATAACAATGATTATAGCTAGGTAGATTGGCCTGACGGGCCGACCAGATGGTGTTTTTCTAATAATGTAGAACATCAACGGTCTGAAAACATAGATGGCAACACAAACAAAGAGAACAGCTACCGCTGCTCGCATCAAAGGACGGTTCCCAGCGATGACATCTCCAATAAACATGCTCCCGAGCCGTGTTTGCTCGTCCTTGAGCTCCTTCATGAAGATAAGAGATGAAGAGAGAACCGAGGTGCTGAAGTCGCTGATGACGGCAGCAGAGATGGCGAGACGACCTAGCTCTGAGTTCTGTAGCCTTAGCTCAAAGAGAAGGTTTCCAACGACGGGGAAAGATGAAAGGCATTGTATCGAGTAAACCACTACGGCTTCCAAAGAACTAAGGGTATTATCCGATCTCTTGTTCCCCACGTCTTTCAAGTTTCCGAAAAAGATAACTGAACAAACCAAAATAGAGAGTAACACAGAGGAGAGACCAATGGTTATAGCTTTCCTCCCCGAGGTTCGGATCAAACCCATGTCCATTTTAACTCCCATCAAGAACCAGAACATCATGTAAGAGCAAGCAGAAACAAGACTAAACACAATCTCTTTGTAATCCTCTGAAGCGAAGAATCTCCTCGCAGCTGTATTCTCATTTATAAAAGACTTGCTCAAGAGAACACCAGTCTACAAAAAAAAAAAAAAAAAGGAAGATAAATACCAAACCTCAAACTCAAAATCTAGAGACATCGTGATAATAACTCACAAGCATATGGGACGTGAAACGTATCATGCCGAGACGGCGGAGGAAGAAATGCAAGAACTGCCATAGGAAAGAAATGACGAGAAATATCAACTGTAAGTGTGGAAACGCGTGGTCCCAGAAATGAACGTTTATATTAGGATCTGTGAAGTTAGGAGAAGGCCAAACGCCGTTAGAGCTAGGGTTTAGAGGCGTGACGTCGCAGATCATGTTTGATTCTTTCCATGTGTCTCTCAGGTAAAGCATCTTATCATCTCCAAACTCCATTGTTGAAAACCCTCAACGAAGACGAAGAAGAATCCAACAACAAACAAAAGGAAACAGACCAAAGAAAAGATTGCACTAACAATTTTTTTACGGAGAGACGATTATAAAGATTTGTTTTTTAACACGAATAAATTCATTTAATTAGTTTTTACTGTTGGAAACAAGAATCGAAGTGTGAACGAAAGTTTTTTTCATGTGTGGTTTTCGAAAACCCTAAGAATAGTAAGTGTGTGAATGTGCAAAGAACTAACCGGAAACAAGATTAATAAGATTCTGCTTACTGTTAGGTTATTTTACAGGTTTACACAACTTAATTGTTATTTTCATCTATGTTTTAAAAAAAAAACCTGAGAATAGGAAATTTGTGAATAGGCAAAGAACTAATCAGAAACAGGATTAATAAGATTCTGGTTACAGTTGGTTTTTCTTACAGTTTTCTAAAGAATAAAACTTAGGGTCACCTAAGGTGAATTTTTAAATTCGCATTTTCTCTTATTACCAATCAAACTGCCACATAGATAAATAATAAAATACATTTTTCTTTTTAAAAAAATCTAAAATAATACAAAAAAATAATGACGTTCATTTTAATAACGCTAACGTCACTAACTAAACCCTAATTCTAAACTCTAAACCTTAAATCTAAGCCCTAAACCCTAAATTCTAAACCCAAACTCTAAACCCTAAACCCAAACCATATATCTTAAACCCAAATCCTAAATCCTAAACCTTAAACCCAAACTGTAAACTTTAAACCTAAACCCTACACCTTAAACTCAAACCCTAGAATCTAAACCCAAATCTTAAACTTTAAAGAAACAACATCAACATTAACCCAAACCTTTAGGATATAGGATTTGGGTTCAGGGTTTACGATTTGAGTTTAGGGCGTAGGGATTAGGTTTGGATATATCGTTTGAGTTTAGAGTCTATGATTTGGGTTTAGGAGATAGAGTTTGGGTTTAGGGTTTACGGTTTGGGTTTAGGGTTTAGGATTTGGGTTTAGGATATAGGGTTTGGGTTTACGGTTTACGGTTTGGGTTTAGGGTTTATGATTTGGGTTTAGGGTATAGATTTAAAGTTTAGGGTTTAGTTAATAGCGTTAATATCATTAAATTGGCGTTATTATTTTTTTTCAATTATTTCAGATTTTTTTAAATAAAATTAATCTATTTTATTATTAATTTATGTGACATTTTGATTAGTAATAAGAGGAGATGTGAATTTAAAGATACCTAAATCTTGTTCTTTTATAAAACTTACGGGTCACCGCCTACTATAACAGAATACCAAAAGGAGAAAGAAGAGAGAATAAAAAGAACAAATGATCGTTTCAGTCCATTTAAGATAAATGATGAAATTTTGTGGACTTTATATGAATAAAAACCTTCCATAAAAAACTTCACTCAATAATCCATTGTTAAAAGGCACATGTCATAGAAAAAGCATAATAGTTGCTTTAATGGGCAACAAATCTTAGTTTTATTTGTGTTACTTTTTGTTCATCTACATTTGTTCTGTTATTCGTATTTTTACAACACATTTGTTCTTCATTTCTCACGAGACCACTCTAGTCAATCAGATCTTTCTTATGGTTGATTAATCATTGCTAAAATAGTTTTTTTTTTTTGCTAAAAAACTAGTAATATACTCCCTCTGGATTTAAATATAAGATGTTTAAGGTTTTACACACATATTAAGAAACAATAAATACAATATTTTAGTTGTTACTTTTTGATTATATCAATAAAGTTTCACCACTCATAATTTTACTTTTTAATTTATATTTAAATTTTAAAAATAAATGCATTAATTATATCTCAAAACATCATACATTTGTATACAAGATAAAAATATAGAACATCTTACATTCGTATCTGGAGGGAGTATAAAACTAAGGGTTGTAAGGGCATTTTAACCGTTCAAACTCCAAATTTAATCAAAAAAATGTTTTAAATGAATGAAATTAAAAGCATGAATATGGAAATTTCTTAAAAAGGTTAAGGATGATTCATGACAATTGGAATATCAATATCATTCCACTCCTGAGTCAATCTGACTAGATCAACTCTGATTTTCCAACATATTAAAATATAGTATAAGTTGGATGGTCACATCTTTTTGCGTCATTTTCCAATTTTATAGTATTGACGGATCAATTTCTAAAAACAAAAATAGTTAAAATACTGCTGTTTGACATCCGAAATAGATTATAGTTGTAACTAAGTCGGACAAAATATATTTAAATTTGATTTGATTTGTTATTCGTTTTTTAACCAAAAAAATTAGGTATCCGTAACTCTTTGAAGCAAAGCAAATACTAAGAGCATGTTTATTGCATGTCTCTTAGGTCGAGTCTCTTAACGTAATATAAGATACAGTCTCTTAGATTTTAACTAAAAAAGTTAAGAGACGTCTCTTATATCTCTTATTTAAGAGACGTCTCTTAGTTTTTTTAGTTAAAAGCTAAGAGACCGTATCTTATATTACGATAAGAGATTTAATCTAAAAGATCTCCAATAAACATGCTCTAATATGTAATATTCGTAAAAACGAAGCAATCATATCACGGATATTCAATACGATCTATTATGTGCATATATATATATATACATATATTTCTATAATTATATATAAGCTTTATAATATTTTTTTTATTAAATTGATTATTTTAGTTATTAAAAAAATTAAAGTAAATAATTTTTATTTTTGTAATAAAATACTATTATTTATATTATTTTGGATATTTTAGTTTTTAATTTATTGGTATGGATCGAATCGAAGATCCAATTAAAATATAATTTTTTGAATATATGTACACCGAATTTCGGAATAGCAAAAAATCGAATCAGATAATTGATTATTCGAACAAAACGAATACTTTAAAAATCTGTATATTTGATTCGTGTGGACCCGCATGTAGGTAGCAAAATTTCTAACACAATTGCGTTGACTCGACATTCTTCCACAAATAATTTACCAAAGCTACAAAAAGAGCATTAATCATCCATCCACTTTATATAAATGCCAGTTATTCATTAATATAAATATGTTCCAAGTTCCAACTAAAGTTATTCCCTTTGAAATATAAAATGAATACGGTTGACCCAGATTACTCTACTAAAAAATTGCAACGCATGCAGATTGCCTCATTGTTAATGTTCCCTGTAACATCCTATTATATAGCACGCGTTTACATATGCGCATAAAAGCAGTACGAGGAATGCATGTTGAAGAATATTTTTAAAGCATTGTTTATACATGTGACATAAGATAGTATGTAAGCTGGCGTTACATGTATGTATATTCAAATAATAAGTGGCATAAGATGGTATATAATCTTCACCGTTCTGTAAATTTTATCGTCATATGAATGTATATTCAATTAATACGTGACGAACAGGCCATCTAAAACTTGACTTAAGTTAGTTACTTTTAATTTAATTTAATTGGGAATTTGGGATTGACATTCTTCGTTTATTTTAAGATATATATAGCTGACAAAATATTAGTAGGTTTATGCGAGGAAGGTCTTACTTGCTTTCTCTAATCTAGTTGAATTTCTTGTTAATCACATCAACTTTTAACCTAATGTATCATTCATGACTTCATTTCATACATTGTGTCATAATTACTGTCCATAAATTAAGTTACTCAAAATATTATTCCAAATATTCTTAGGTCGTAATTAGTGGATTGAGGTCTTAATTAATGGATTGATATCCACAAAAAATATATAGACTACAATCTGAAACATTTTTCTATACACAAATCACTATATAGAAAATATTTAAACGCTTATTAAATATGAAATCAAGATACGTCTATCGGACTTTGAATTCAGCGATGAATGCATGGCTCAAAGAATCGTCAGATTCAATAGATTGCCGGTTTCTCCTTTGTATTTCATTTGTGTTTGTTTTAGGCTAAATACCGTTGCCAGAATTTGCTTTTTTCAAATGTTTTCCAAATTAGTAGAATAGTAGCTGATTTAGAAAGAAAAAAATTGATAAAATAATACCAAAAAAAGATAAAAAATAGTAGGCGTGAATCGTATACATTTGTGTGCGTGAATGTATGCTTAGAAGGTAGGGTGTCTTATTCAATAATCCACCCCTCTAGGAAGGCTGTCATATATATATAAAACAAATACACCACAAAGAATTTAAGGAACCAAGAAAATCAAAAGAACAAATAAGGTTAAACTCAAGTTAATTAGATTCTTCTTATACACAAATGAATCAAGAAGATCATATGAATCAAGGAGAGCATATTATGAACAACGGAGAAGGCTCAATGCCTTGCTTCTCCGAGACGACCATTACGTCCTCAAATCATCTCTATCCCATGACGGCGGCGACGAAATCATCGGAAGAGGACCACAGCATTTCGCTCTCTCTTCTACTCAATCTCTCCACAATACAAGACAAAGTCCACCACATCCAATCTCTGGTCAGCTTTTTCATGATCTCTAACAATAACCAATCCTCGGAGTCAACGTCGTCTTTGGCCGTGGCTAACATCGAAAGCTTGGTTCAAGAGATCGTCACGGCAGCTACTTCAATGATGCTCACTTGCCAACAACGCCACATCCCATCTAACAACAACAGTAACTTCAATAACGAACAAACCGTTGATGCAATTGTTATGAAGTATTCCACACAAGAGACCGAACCGGATCATGACTTCACGCCAGAGTCGTCAACCAACTTTCTTGGCGTCCAAGAAAGAGGAAATATTTCGTTTATTGACCATAATCTTGACTGGCATGGCACACAATCCATAAACCCTAAAAAAGATCAGCATCGTTTTAAAACAAGACCCGGGAACTATGAGGTATTGGAGCTAGGCGCAGACGATCTACTAGCAAAGTTCACGCATTACTGTCAGATTTGTGGAAAAGGGTTTAAGAGAGACGCGAATCTAAGGATGCACATGAGAGCACACGGAGACGAGTACAAGACACGTGAAGCCTTGATCAGCCCAACGAGCCATGACAAGAAAGTCGAAGGACACTCATTGATGACACATTACTACTCGTGCCCTCAACATGGGTGTAGATGGAACCAGAGGCACGAGAAGTTTCAGCCGTTGAAATCTGTGATTTGCGCCAAGAATCATTACAAGAGAAGTCATTGTCCGAAAATGTATATGTGCAGGAGATGTAACGTGAAGCATTTCTCGGTTTTGTCTGATCTTAGGACGCACGAGAAGCATTGTGGGGATATCAAGTGGGTTTGTTCTTGTGGGACTACGTTCTCTAGGAAAGACAAGCTTATGAGCCATGTTTCTTTATTCGTGGGCCACTCACCGGTCCATGGCCCGCCGCCGCAGCAGCGTCCGATTATCACAATATAAAGATTTCTACGTATTATCAAATGACTTGTGCATTAGCGTTAATGTTACAAATTATTTTGATTACGATACTGCATTATGGATATGTTAAAAAAGTTTACGTAGTTTTTCATCATTCTTGCTTCTGCTAAGTTATGGGTAATAGTTTTGGTTAATCCATGCAACTTTTGATTTCTGAATAATAGTTACAATGTTGAGAAACTAACGTGACAATGGCTCATCTGACTTCAAACTAGCAATGTAACATCTTATAATATATTTGACATATGTTTACAATTGGTGTCAGTTGGTGGCAGCACTAAAGATAGTATTTTCGTCCATATATAACAATTTAAGAAAGAAATAATTATCTTCTCTATGCACATACGCAGCAATTTTCATCCATTGTGATTTTCTCTCATGAATAGAAAAAAAAAAAGAATTTTTAATTTTGACAATACATTTTCAACGGTCCATTTCTTCTGATATAGATGTACAGTATAGACTACTTGACAATTATTACTAAATATTTTAAATAAAGGAAGTATATAAAGCAAAAAAATGTTATAACACCATATTTTGGTGGATTGGATCATAAAAGAGATTCAAAAATGAACTCCCATTGAAAACTCGTGTTTACAGTTTGTGTAGCGATGTGTCTTGACTCGATAGCATCATTTCTTAGGGTATGTACGATGGTCAGGTCCAACATCGCGTGAACCAGTGTTTATGTCAGGTCCAACAACTTAATTGTAATTTTTTCATCTGTGTTTAAAAATTCCCTAAGAATAGTAAATTTGTGAATAGGCAAAGAACTAATCAGAAACAAGATCAATAAGATTCTGGTTACAGTTAGTTTTTTAATAGTTTTACACAACTTAAATCTGCTAATTTACGGGTCCCTCACCACCTAGCTAGTACTACTATAACAGACAATACCAAAAGAAGAAAGAAGAAAACTATCATTTCCTTCCATTTAAGATAAATGATAAAAGAATTTGTGGGATATATGAATAAAACACGATATGGAACATTCCGTAAAGAATATTTCACAAAATAATTAATTGTTAAAAAGTCCATGTTCAATCCTAGAAAAAGCGTAGTTGCTTTTATGTCACAAAATAATCAATTGTTAAAAAGTCCATGTTCAATCCTAAAAGGCGAAATAGTTGCTTCAGTGGGAACACATTTTTTAATTTTATTTCTGTTACTTTTTATTCTTCTTCATTTTTGTTATATCTGGCAACACATTTGTTCTTTTTTTATCTCACAACTAGAGTCTAGAGAGACCACTCTAGTCCATTAGATCTTTCTTTATGTTGATTAATCATGAGTATTTGCACTCTCAACACAAGCATTATATTGTATTTAGCTATATACACATTTAGATCCTTCCCCCACATATTTCTAAGTTACAATGACATTTCTGTCCTTATTACCTACATTATGTACATAGCTGAATACACTAAAGTATTTTGGTTGAGAATCCCAATACTCTATTACTTACTCTTCTTTGTTTGTCATCTCTCTCCTTTTGTCTCCTAATATTTTTTTTTAATCTTCATTTTTCTGCAAATCTGAAATCTCCACTATCTCCACCATCTATTCATCATCATCATCATCATCATCATCATCATCATCATCTCACATTCCTCTGTGCCACTTCCTATCTCCGTTTCTTTTTTCATCTGATCCAATCAATTTTTTATTCTTTCAAGATCTTCTTTAAGTTCAAACTCCAAATCATCATCGACACAGTACGACATGCCTCATCTCCCGTCTGAATTCTGCTTTCAATTTTATTTTCACTTTTTCACAATTTATGTCTTAATTAACCGATTCTTTGTAGGTGGATTCCGGCGCATATATAACTTCACCTCTCCCTTTTTTATGTTCGCTTGTCCAGTGAACATAAATGTTCAGCGTTGATTTTTCTTATTTGGAAAACCCAAACTCCTTGTTCGAGCACTTACATAATGGAAACTGGTCTTTGAGCAGAGCAATTACAAAGTGGTTACATAATTCAATGAAGGTCATATATTACATTAATGGTTACAAGAAAGTTTGACAAACCAAAATAATCCAACACCTCGCTAAACTCACCTGTAACCGTTTTATGAAAACATATTACATCCTTGAAATTGTTCATATATGGTTACAAGAAAGTTTAGCCACAAGACCTCCCCAAAACAAGCTAAACTTTTCTGTAACCGACAAATTTGAAAAATGGTTACATAATTCATTGAAGGTTATATATTACATTAACGGTTACAAAAGTTTTTGACAAACCAAAATAATCTGACACCTCGCTAAACTCTTAGGTCACTGTTTTCAGAAAACATTTTACATTCTTGAAAGTGTTCATATACGGTTACAAGAAAGTTTAGCCATAAACCTCCCTACACAAGTTAAATTTTTCAGTAACTGATCCAAAATGCTACAACACCGCATACATACATTTTCGAAAAGAAAAATATATTGTACTAGGAATACTAAACCTTTCATCTGCTCAAAGATTCAACACGCCCTCCCTCTTGCTCTCTACGGAGGAACTAAACTCCCAGTTTATCTCCTTTTATACACAATAATTTTGTATGTAGATGAAGATCTTTTTCTCTGATTCACCATTAATTCCAGCCGAATTTGTCAATCTTCCTCAGCCTTTGATTTATTAATTCCCTGGGACTCCACTGTTTCACGTTATTGGGAGGAGAAAAAAAATCTAAGATAAATCTTAACCAAATATTTTTAAAATTCTATTAATTAGCCTCCTACGATCCTACCTATACACATTCCTATCCTAGATTGTTTCTTCAGTAACAGAGGGGCTGAAATGTAATTTTGCTTCTCCTTTCTTTACTGTTCAGCCCAAACAATTATTGTCTTGGGTATTTTGCTAATTTATCACTTATTTTAGGATTTCTACCCAATTCACTCATTAATCATTTCTAAACTAGTTTACTGTTTTTCTTCTTCTTTTTGTTAGCTAAGAATCTAGTAATAAAATTAAGAGTTGTTGACAAAAAAAAAAAAATTAAGAGTTGTAATGGAATTTCAATTGTTCAAACCCCTAATTCATACCAAACATGTTTTAAATGAAATTAAAAGTAAAGATAATTCATGGCAATTAGAATATGATCATCATCCTCCCAATCCAAGTGTTCCGACTTTCCAATAAAATTAAATATAATATGATCCAGACCTTAGGTCTGACTAATCCTTCCAGACTGGAAGCAGTGGTTGATAATATGGAGACATGGCGTAAATCCATCTTCCCAATGAAAATTTAATTAGAAACATGAAATTGATTCCAAGCGCTAAACCACTAACTTAACGCATAGTTGGTAATATAGCTTGTGTTGGTCGCATCTTTTTTTTTTGAATAAAATGTTAAATTTAATTCAAAAGAAAATAGAACTTGTTTACAGCCTGAGCTACTATGTTAGTGTTAAGGACTTTGTTTTTAAAACAATGAGACTGTCAAAATATTTCGCTATGTTCTCACAGCCCCAATCCAGCTTTGGTAAGCATTCACCATCCTTTTGTCTTGCGTTAGAGTCATTGTTCTGTTCTTCGCATGTCTGGCGATTGACCGAAAGAGTACATCGTTTTTTTTTGATAAAGGCGTTGGTCACGTCTTTTTGCGTCACTTCAGTATTCTAGTCTAGACGAATCTACGATTAAATTAATTAGAATAGACTTGTTTGTTTATCACGCGAAATAGATTACAGTTTTAATTAAATGAGGTAGCAGTAATTGTTTAGAACACAATTGCGTTAACGCGACGTTCTTCCACAAATAATTCACTAAAGCTAACAAAGAAAATAACATTAATCATCCATCCACTTTATACAAATTTTGTTCATTAATATAAATATGTAACAAATAGCTCTTTTGAAATCTAAAATGAATACTACAAGATAATAATACCGAGGAACCCCAAGTCATAAGTTTAGGGACTATATGTTTGTTCGATGTATCTTGGACAACCTCTGTCCTTTTTAGTGGATGTGGATGGGTCTGGATGGACAGTGGTGGAGTCATTCAGCTAATGGGGACGAAAAATTTCACTCGGCGCGAATCAGTCTTGTATTCGGAAATAGAAACACTACGGTGGGCAATGGAGAACATGCTTCAACATTCACCATGTCAAACATTTGGGACAGATTGTAAGGAGCTGATTGCAATGATAAAGGAGCCTAAAGCTTGGCCAAGTTTTGCGACAGAATTGGAGAGAATAGAGACGCTACAGATATTCTTCCCGGACTTCAAAATCATTCACGTACCACGAGCGCGCAATCATTTTTCAGATTTTTTAGCTAAGACTGATAGATCCTTCCATAGAGAGTTACATTTTGTTGGTTGTTCTATTCCGGTTTGGTTACCCAGACCACCTCAAGCTTGAGTAATAAAATGGCCGTTTGACGTCAAAAAAAAAAAAAAATCTAAAATGAATACGCTTGACAAAGATATTTTACCAAAATTTCAACTCATGCAGATTGCCAGATCTTTAAAGGCCTTCATCATGCAGACTGCCACATTGTTAATGTCCCCGGTAAGATCCAATTATATAAGCACGCGTTTACAAGTGTGCATGTTATAAGAGATAACAGGATTAATGCATGTAGGAGTTCTTTTCTAAAGCATTGGTTATACATGTGACATAAGATATGTAAACTTCACCATTAAATGAAAATATATTCAAATAATACATGATAAAAGAAAGTTAAAAAAAAATCCCTCGAAAAAAAAAGAAAAAGAGTCAAAGTTTCGCCTGTTAGTCGTCTTCATCTCTCGACTCTGCTCCGGCGCGTCTCCCACCACGAGCTCCAAATCCGGTCTCGTCTCCTCCATACGAACCCAGCAAACCAAACATCTCTCTCTTGTGCTCTGTTTTGACATGGATCTCAAGCCTCCCAATGATGAAATGAAAACTAAGACGAGCTCTAACTTCTCCTTGCCGGCTTCCTTCTCTCCAATAACTATCAACCTCTCTTACCCCTTTTCTATGACAGAGAGCTCTCCGGCGCTCCTGCAATCACCGATCAATAACACCGATATAGCCAAAGTTCCTGTTCTTGATGAGGATTCTGAAAAAGAAATTGATGCTGTCGATTCTTTGGTTGATGCGGGAGAGCTATCTTCTAACCCACCAGATGCTTTTGTTCCATCTCTTGGAGCATGGGCCAAACCTCTGACATTCGCACCACCTGCTACTCCTCCAATGCCAGCAACACCATCAGATTTTGACCCACAGTACCTCAACAACCTACTTGACTCTTTCTGGCCAACACTAAATGATGGAATTGGGAAGAAAAAAAGAGATCCACACACTGCTGTAAGAGAGTTTCCACGCATTCCGGTCCACAAGATTCCTGTTCCGGAGCTTAAGGATGATAGAACACTAAGGTTTCCATGGGCTGCTAGAATGAATCCTGCAACCAGAAATCTTTATCGAGCAACCAAGCCTACCTTCCGACTTGATGGAACTCCTCAGGTTACAATCCCTTCTCAGGTTCTTAGTTTAGGACCAGAGAATAGAAGAGAGTATGTCATTGTCCAGTTCCATCGATGTTCTCTTCCTCCTTGAGGTTTAATTCATGCTGTAGTGAATAGATTGTGGGGAAGAAGTTGCAGAATAGGATGTCGAAAGCTTAGCGAGTCATCTTATATATTTCACATTCCCCATGATTCAACTCGGGAATGGGTAGTTCATAGAGGTGTATGACATGTTGATGACTGTTTGCTATTTGTTTCCCCTTGGAAATCAGTGAACTCATTCAAAGTCCCTGAAGGATCAACTATTCCGGTTTGGGTAAATTTAAAAAATGTTCCGGATTCTTGCTACTCAAGATTAGGTCTCAGTCATGTAGCATCAGGACTTGGTGAGCCTATGCAAACGCACAGACCTGCCTTGATCCGACTACTTTGGGGGAAGCAAAACTGTTGGTGGAAGTAGAACTTGACAAGCCCTTCCCTAAGCAAATTTCTTTAGATGATAAACAAGGGAATATATTCTTGGTAGATGTGGAGTACACATGGATTCCGAGTACTTGTGGCAGATGTGGACACTTGGGACATAAAGAAAAAAGATGTCTTCTCCCAGCTGTCCAAGCGAATGTTGAAACAGGTCCAATGCATGAGGTTCTGTCTAATGAAGCAAGAGGTGTTGAAGTAGATACGGAAAAGTTCATGTTGAAACAATTTCAATGCATGAGGTGTCTAATGAAGTAAGAGGTGCTGAAACGGATAAAGAACCAGCTCAGTTCAGTGCTGTATCAGATCAAGTGGTGGTACAAGTTGAAAACTCAGAAACGAGTTTAGTGCTATCTTCTACTGATCAGATTGTAGAACACATTAATGACTTAGAGATTGAAGAATTGCAATCACAAAAGAGTGTTGAGCTGAAGGCTCTTTCAATGCCAGCAAACTTGCCCATCCATTCTAAGGTAACAATAGCCATTGGCTCCAATTCTCAGTCCACTTCACCACCATTAGCAGGTATCATTTCTGCTCCAGCTGAACCTACTATTATGGAAGAAATTTCATCACCTATTATGGTCTCTAAAACCAATCTGGAAGTAGGAGACAATTCATTGGCCTTTGCACCCACACATGACAGCCTCTCTCACTATCATACTGAGCAACCGAATGTGCAAGATGATGAAGATGGGTTAATAAGTGATGCTATGGCAAATCTCAACACGTCAAGAGGTGAAAGGCCAATAAAACCACTTCAAAAGTATCAAGATATGGATTAGAACACGATACGAGGAAAAGGTAAACGAGGTCGCCGAGGCCGAGGGTA
Source organism: Brassica oleracea var. oleracea (assembly GCF_000695525.1). Classification (NCBI taxonomy): domain Eukaryota; kingdom Viridiplantae; phylum Streptophyta; class Magnoliopsida; order Brassicales; family Brassicaceae; genus Brassica; species Brassica oleracea. Next base: position 6,879,939 of record NC_027749.1, on the reverse strand, counting down.
CCATACTCCCTAGTGTTTCTTTTATCATTTTCTTGTTTCACTAAGCTTATGTCCTATAAGTTTTTCTGTTCTAAGTTCATGCTTAGCTGAATATGAGGATTGTTTCATCTTGCTTTCTAAAACTTTATGGTTTCAAAGTTATACCTTATATGTTTTTATGTCTTTAATTTGAATGCTTTTTTTCAAAAAAATAAAATAATACATGATAAAATAGTATGTAAGTTTCACCGTTATATGGTCTATCAAATATATAAGACGTGAAGAACATGCCATTAAAAACTCTTTAACTTTTTCTTAAATATATTAAAACTCTAAAACTTGCTTAGGTGATTCACTATTAAATTTTTTTTTGTCGGCCTTTGATTCACTATTAATTTAATTCAACTGGGATTGACAATTGACATTCTTCGTTTATAGCTGACATAATATTAGTAGGTTTATGTGGGGAAGGTCGTAAGTGGGGATGGCTCTTATAATTTGCTTGCTCTACTCTAGTTGACTTCCTAGTTAACCACATCACATATCTTTATTAAACCACTTTTAAGCTAATGTAAATAATTCATACACAAATGACAAGTGCAGTTTCAAAGGGGAAAACATCATTCATGACTCCATCTCATGTATTGTGTAATTGTATCATGTCATAACTACTGTCCATATAATTACCCACAATTCTAAATATCAATATCCTAATTCTCCTTTGTATTTTTATTACTCTTCTCCAAATTAGTATGATATTGGATAATATTTTTTGAATTTCTATTTGATAAAATGATACCAAGATAAAATAAAATAATTAAAAGTAGATGTGAGACATATTTTGTTTGTGTGCGTGAATGTATGTCACAACTAACAAGTATTTTATAGAGGCCTAGACGGTAGAGTGTCTTCTTCCATCCATCCCTGTATAACGTCTGGCATGAATATAAAAGACAGACACCACAAAGAATCTAAAGAACCAACAAAATCCAAAAAACAAAATAAGAACAAAACTCAAGTTACTTAGATTCTTCTTAGACACATATGAATCAAGGAGATCATATTATAAATAATGGAGAAGGCTCAGTGTGTTGCTTCTCTGAGACAACCACTACGTCCTCAAATCCAGTCTACAATAATCCCATGACGGCCGCCACAAAATCATCGGAAGACGAGGACGACATATCGCTCTCTCTTCTACTTAATCTCTCTACCATGCAAAACAAAGTCCATCAGATCAAATCTCTGGTCAGTTTTTTCATGATATCAACTAATAACAATAACCAATCCACGGAGTCAACGTCGTATTTGGCCGTGGCTAACATCGAAAGTTTGGTTCAAGATATTATCACGGCCGCTAATTCAATGATGTTCACTTGCCAACAACTCCATATCTCATCTAATAACAACAGTAATTTCGATAACGATAAAATTGTTACGGATTTTTCCCCACGCGAAATCGACAGGCATAATGATTTCACGAGAGAGTCGTCAGCCAACTTTCTCGGTGTTCAAGAAAGAGGGCGTAGTTCGTTTCTCGACCAGACTACGCAGAATCTTGACTGGTACGGCACCCAAACCATAAACCCTAAAAAAGAAGATCATCGTTATAAATCAAGATCCGGTGACTATGAGCTAGTGGAGCTAGGCGTAGCGGATCTACTAGCGAAATACACGCACTACTGCCAGATTTGCGGAAAAGGGTTTAAGCGAGATGCGAATCTAAGGATGCACATGAGAGCGCACGGAGACGAGTACAAGACACGTGAAGCCTTGATCAGTCCAACGAGCCATGATAAGAAAGTCGAATGCTCGTCGACTAGACATTACTACTCGTGCCCACATCATGGGTGTAGATGGAACCAGAGGCACGAGAAATTTCAGCCGTTGAAATCTGTGATTTGCGCCAAGAATCATTACAAGAGAAGTCATTGTCCGAAAATGTATATGTGCAGGAGATGTAACGTGAAGCATTTCTCGGTTCTGTCTGATCTTAGGACACACGAGAAGCATTGTGGGGATGTCAAGTGGGTTTGTTCTTGTGGGACTACGTTCTCTAGGAAAGACAAGCTTATGAGCCATGTTTCTTTATTCTTGGGCCACTCACCGGTCCATTGCCCGCCGCAGCAGCAGCGTCCGATTATCACAATATAAAGATTTCTAAGACGTATTATCAAATGACTTGTGTATTAACATTAACTAGTTATTAACTAGTTCTCGATCAGTGCAACCGCGTGGATTTTTGTTTTCATTTATTTTTATATAAATATTTTGTTTTCAATTCTAAATTGGTATATATTATAAAATATATGTGTCTATCAATTTTTAAAACATAATAAGTTTACGGTATATTTTTTCATTGAATAGATTATTTCAAACTTTCACATGTATTTGTATCTTCTTCTATATATATATTTTCGGATTATTATTTCATTATTAAAATCGTAACTATATATATAAAGATTAGTAAAATATTATTGTATTGTCATATTCAAAGATATTGTAACATTTTATAAATTTAGAAAGTTTTAAGAAAATTAAACTTTTCGCTTTATAGATTTATGTTATCGAGTAAATAATTAAACAAGTAGTTTTTGTTTAATTTTTAAAATAAACTATATAGTTTAAAATTTGTTTTCATTGGTTTAAGGTAGTAAAGATTAATCATTGTTAGATAATATGATTTTTGTTATTAATTTTTTTTTTAATTATTTTAAAAATTAACATCGACAAATATTTAAATATTTAACATATGGAGATATAGTATTACAACAATAAATTATATCTACTTAATTTATAATATCTGTAAATCTAATGGATCATCTATTGTTTAAATCCAATTATTGATAACCTAATAAAAATTTCTGGTAGCCCCAAAATTTAAATGATAAGATTAGAGATTAAATGTAACATGACTTTTTAAGAATAAGTCAACTAGATCCATTTTTTAAAAAATCACACATAAATCAATGTTATGACTTCTGTTTTAATATATAAGATGTTACCAAAAAAATTGATTATGATACTGCATAATGGATATGTTAAAAAAGTTGACGTAGTTTTTCATTATACTTATACATGCTTCTGCTAAGTTATGGGTAATAGTTTCGGTTGATTCATGCAACTTTCTGATTTCTGAATAATAGTTACAATATTGAGAAAAGAACGTTACAATTAATCTAACTTCAAACTAGCATTTTGGCGTCTTAAAGTATATTTACTTATATGGTGGCAGTGATAAAGATTGTATCTCCATCCATAATATATAACAATTTAAGAAAGAAATAATTATCTTCTCTATGCACATACGCAGCAATTTTTGATTTTACTCTCATGAACCAAAAAAAGAAGAGAAAATTTTAATATTCGAAAATACATTTTCAACGGTTCATTCATCTAATATTACATGGTACACTAGAGACTAACCTACTCGACAATGAATTAAATATCTATCTTCTATATATATAAAAAAATGTTGGCATCTCTCCTGTAAAAGCACCTCAGCGCCACATCATTAAGTCGAGTGTTTTGGTCTCGACACATGTCCGTCAACTCCAAAGTGTTGCGTTTCAATTAATAGGATAAATTTAATTTGGGCTTGCTAAAAAACTAAGAAGTTTGATTTAGAATGGACCATACAACAAGACTATTATTTTTAAAATTGGTCTGTACGAAAAGCATTATTTGACTTAGGTTATGACATGTTTCTTCTTCCTCCCGCTGAGAAAAAACTGCGGCGTTACTGTTCTCTGTTAGATTTATTAAATACAATTAATGTTTTCATTAATATCACCGACTCACTCATCCAAAACGTCTCATTCCATACATCTCCTATCTCAAATTGTTGTGGATTTACACCTATAAATAATTGAGTTCACAATTAATGTTAATTTAACCTCCGAGTTAATACATACGGTACTAAAAATATTCCAAAAAAGTTCAAAATCGTCTACCTATCATACCACCACTAAAAATTTACTATTAATTTTGCAGGGCCACATTAACCCAAACAACATTTTAAAGACAAAATATAAGGATCAGTTCACGGACTCAAGCTTTCTACTTTAAAAAAGCCAAACACTAAAATTGAGATATAACAAATAAATTATTTAGATGTTAATATATAATAAATCACTGACATTAACTAAATGTGATTTTTTTAAATACTTTAATAAAAAAAATTCAACTGAAAATGATATAATAACTCAATTATGGTAATATCATAAAAGCAAAAAGTCAAACAAAAATTATTTACAAATTAACTAACCAATAACTTAAATTAATATAATAGTATATCTCATACGCAACTTTTGCAAATGTGAACCTAAAACACAAATTACAAAATTATATAAAAAATAATAACATAGAACACAAGTAAAGTATATCCCGCCCGTATGACGCGCCGACTCTAAAGTAAAAGAAGTATGATAAAACAATTGATATAAAACTATGTTTTAGATGGACTGGATCACAAATGAGATTCCAAAATGATCCTCACATTGAAAACTCAGGTTTACAGTTTGTGTAGCCATTTGGCTTGACACTTGGACGATCTGCGATCAAATAAGACAAGGAAAAACATCATTCCACAAGACGAGAAAAGCTTTTAAACAGTAGAAAAACGAAGAGCGGGGGTTCTTACGCCATGTAGAAGGGGAAAGCTAAGCCTGCAGAGGCGAAAACAACCAGACCAGTGGCTACAATGACGTTACGCGACGGTGCCATTGCAAACTAGCCTTTAGCAAATAGACTCTAGTGAGAAACCAAAAAAAAAAATGGAATCAGTCCCAGAGCAGGTGAGAAGATACATAGACATATCAAATAATAAAAAAAAATGAATGTAACTCAAAGGTTTTATATAAATTCAAAACATGAACCAGAATTAGATATTTCCCAACATTGGAACGATTAAAGATTACGTCTTTGAATAAATATTATAATGATTACACCTTTACGACACATATAGATCCAAACTTTAACGATGAATTCATCCAATACAAACTCAAATTACTCATTTGCGGTGCGCAGAGAACATCCGAAGATTTCAACTAATCAATTCCATTACACTCTTTTGCTATAACATACTGCAAGACTAAAATCACGAGCACAACAATGATAAAAAAAGAAGAACAAAATATCTAACTTGGGATGGGATGTGGAGGCGGCCGAGTCGACTCAGTGAAACATCTTGGTGTTCGGGAATGGGTTGCGTGCACCGAGTCGCGGAGGTCTATAAAACTCGGCGATTTGCACGTGACAGCTCTATAATTTGTTATTGGGCTTACTTGGGCCTATTCCAGTAACTTATCCAATTTTTGTTTGTATCGTTATTGAGCTTAATTGGGCTTATTCCGTAAACTTGGTATCCAGATTGATATTGAGTTCATTATCCAAAATAAATTCTCTGAACAGAGATAATCTTAAAGAAGGTTTCTCTAATTTTTCCTTAAGCCTGAAAATAAGTTGCTATCAAAATGTCAAAATAAAACCATTCAAGGTTCCATGCAAGTAAAAAAACACAATCAAATCGTAGAGTTCTTTGTTAGAAAATGTTTATAAAATGTATTTATAGTATTTACATTCATAAGAAATTATTAAATTCTATATCATAAACAATTAAGGTTTTCACTTTATTCTCAATTATTTCTTTTCTTTTGGTAGGGCATGAAAATATACAAATGTTTTTAAAGCTTTAAAACATAAATTGTTAAAAGCAAAGTATAAGGAACAAAACGTTTTAAAGCTGTAATAAAAAAACAGAACTCATTTATCTACTGATGAAGCAAAGAACATAAGAATCCAACGTGTTTTCCAGGTTTCTTGCATGACAAGTATCCACTCTATATATATAACCAAATAAGCCAATGTTTGACTCCAAACCCCCTTAGCTAGAAGTACGTAGACCTAATGCCGACAACAGCTTCTCCAAATCGGCCACTGCATCCCCGCCGTTCCCGTGTCTGCTACGTTTTCCTCGTCGTACTAACCCTAATCTTTATCATTGCTGTAGGTTTTCTCATTACATGGCTTGTAACCAAACCCAAAAAGCTTCATTACAGTCTCGAAAATGCCTCGGTCCAAAATTTTAACCTCACGGACGACAATCACATGTCCGCTACGTTCAAACTTACCATCCAGTCTCATAACCCTAACCACCGAATATCTGTCTACTACAATTCCGTCGAGATATACGTGAAATTCAAGGACCAGACGCTTGCGTTCGACACGATGGAGCCGTTTCACCAACCGCGGATGAACGTAACGCAAATTGATGACACTTTGGTTGCACAGAACGTCGCCGTTTCTAAATCCAGTGGTAAGGATTTAAGGGATCAACATTCCTTGGGAAAGATCGAGCTTGAAGTGTATGTTAAGGCGAAGGTTAGGTTTAAAGTCGCGGTATGGAAATCATCACATCGAACGGCTCATATTAAGTGCTCTCATGCCACGGTCTATTTGTCGCAGTCAAACAAATCGCTTAACAGTTCTTGTGAGGCTGATGTTTGATTAGCAAGTTTGTATTGTCACATTAATAATCTTCTCGCTTTACTTCAAACATGCACGAAAAAGATCTATATTGTTTTAACGGATAATAAAACCAAGCAAAAAAAAAAGCGAATAACGGATTTACGTGGTTCATCGATGGGACATTGGCTATATATGTTTACCAGCTAAAAGACCAATTTTTCAATAGATGCATCAGATTAGGGCCGGGCGTTCGGATACCCGTTCAGTTCGGATTGGGTGTTTCGGATTTTCGGGTATTTTGGTATAGGGATAGAGAACCCGTTCGGATATTTCTGTACTTCGGATCGGGTTCGGATATTTTTATTTCAGGTTCGGTTATTTTGAATCGGGTTCAGATATTTAGATTTTAAAAGAAAAAAAATTATTTTTTCATTTTTAAGTTTTTTGTATTTAAAAATATAGATTTCACTTAACTGTTTAATTTTTAATTTTTTATAGATTGAATGATTAATAGGTTTGAAGATAAATTTTTTAAAACAAATAGATATTAATTTGAGTATTGTTTTTAATCTTTGAATGTAACTTTTATTAATACATGAAACAAAAAGTTTGACATGCATTTTAAATGAATATCAAATCATTTTCTCCATAATTATATATATATTTATGATCTTAAATTATGTGTAACATCAATATAAATACTTTTTAAAAAAATAAGAGATGTAAACTAGAAATATAAGGGTAAGTATATATATGTTCGGTTATCTTCGGATATCCATTCGGATTCGGATATTACCCGTTCGGGTTCAGATATCCAATATCTCCTAACTTAATACCCGTTCGGATATTTTGCTACTTCGATTCAGATTTCGGTTCTGGTTTTTCGGGTCGGGTTCGGGTGCGGCTTCAGGTATCGGGTAAAGTGCCCACCCCTACATCAGATTACAGTATGATAAGAAAGAGTAGTGTTTAACTATAAACTAACCTTGGCCTTAACTATATACTATATACCGAGACAAGAAAAAAGCAAAACAAGACTGCGGTCCAATTACTTTGACCAAATTTGTATACAAAACATATATAATGAGTGGTATAAATTTCCCTGTAACTGTAAAATGATGCAAAGTATATTTTTGGTACAAAGTAAAATATTTTATAAAAGATATTGTGTATGGCTTTCACATCGGTGGTAACCTAGTGGTTTCCACTAGAGGAGGAGTTGCTCTGTTGGTCCAGGCCAGAGATCGACATGTGGCCACGCTGATATGTGCCCATGTTTACGGCCCATTTGAATACCCAGGAGAGGATCCATCAGTGGGTTGCACCTTCCATCCGGAGGTTAGGTATGCGTCTTTAATAGATCCGGGTTTAACTCTTTTCTTAAAAAAAAAAAAAAAGACCCCAAGGTGGAGAGAAAATACGCCATTTTACACAATCTTAAAGGACCATTTTAGTTTGTAATTATTTGGTATATAAATAAAAGCTACAAACCCATGGTTGATGTTCTTGGACTAAGGGCTAACGATGGTCCTGCCTTGTGAAAGAATAACATAATCATGGGATGTGTTTGAACATATAACAGCATTGTAGCTTCGAATTTTATTTAATTTCAGCTTTATTTTTCGTTTTTCAGATTAAAAACGAATGTTAAAGAAAAAAGTTGCATCCACTACAAGTAAAGATGGGAATATTCTACAACTAGTCTATACCCTTAATGTCTCCATGGCTTTGCGCGCAAATAAAGTCGAAGATATATGGTTGAATATTCAATTATCTTGTAGCAACGTGTATCGTTTGGACAATCATCTTCGAAGGTCATCTTAGAAGGGACCGGCAAGAATTTGGGCGACATCTTGACAATTTAGCTTATGAGTGAGTAACCTCATTTTTTAATAGCAAACCAGTTCTCAAAAAGAAAAAAAAAACTACTCCTTCCTAAGACCTATTGTTTCACCAACTGTGCCATAGGTTAATGATTTAGTAAAAAATAGTTTTGTTGTGCCTTCAGTTCATGATCAAAGTTAGCGATCATGATAGCTACCGGTTGATTCATGATCTAAAAATGAAATTAGAGTCTTGTACAAACTCTTCAGAATTTTACAAAAAATAACATTTTATGTTTGTTGATATTTTTTTTTTGATTAATCAATATTCCTTGCATATAAAAAGGTCCACACTAATCTTTTAAAAGGAGGTACAACCTACTACTACATCTTTAGTATTCAAATGAAACCCAAAACATAGCCATCTATTATCTGCGTGGCCACACATGTTTAGTGTAGTGAAGTTACTTCGAATCCAGGTGGCTTAAATCACCAAAATTCGCCTACCAATATACATCCATGTGTGGTTTTATTTTTTTTTGTTGGTAAGGATAAATGTCTTATTAAATGGTAGTTAATATATTTCGTAAAACAAAAACTTTTCAAATATAAGAAAATAAGAAACTTCACAATTGAATCATTAGAATATTTGTTTGTCGTAGGAAAGGTGACTGGTTTCGTTCTTAAATGCTTAAATTTTTATACGGAACTAGGATAAGACGTGCGTAAGGTGAAAGAGTTAAGAAACTATATAATGTAATGTATATAACATAAAATAACAAAACTTGATCGCTTATACTTAGGATTGATTCAAAAACTTTGCAATACTTGGTAATGGACCAGAATTTACAACTTAGATATTAGATAATAAAATTAATAAATTGATGGATCAGACAAACGAAATTGAATATAGATATTATTGTCTCAGATTTTTTTTTCTATCCGAGTCGAGACAATGCCATTCTATTCATTTAGAATTTTGTTCTCTTTTCATTGACAGAAAAATATAATGGCAAAACCAACATATTAAAGCTGGACCAATCTGGTCGAAGAATATTATAGCAAAACTAACATATTAAAATATTGTCTGAAAAATATTAAGACAAAACTAACATGTTAGCATAGTCACATTAAAGCCTTAATATTTAATCTTTATATTTTGTTTCTGGAAACGAATACTACTAAATCACATATAAACTTGCATATCAAGCCAAAAGGATATAGACAAATCCTAAATTTAAGGATTGATTTATAACTAATTCTTATTTGCCAAAATTTTATACTTGGACAAAAGTATGTTTTAAATATATTGTATATTTAATATTACTCCATCTGTATCATTTTAAGAGGTGTTTAAGATTTTTGCACAAATATTAAAAAAATACAAACTTTTATGTAATTGGCTTTGGTTACATAAAATAACATTAAATAAAACTAATTCAACCAATAAAAAAATGTTGTATTTTATAATTGGTCAAAAATTTCAAATGACATTAAATTTCACCTAGAACTGTGAAAACATCATTTATTTTGAAACAAAATCAAAATCTTTAAACACCACTTAAACTGATACGGAGGGGAGTAATAAATAATGAGTTACCATAAACCAATTCCACAAAACTTATAACTCACGTGTATTGTGGATCTAAAAACTAAAGCGGTCAAATATGATCTGGTTTATTAATGAGTTTTATAATTCAATATGTTACTCAAATATAAAACCGGACCAGTTTAACATAATGGTTTGTGAATTTCAAAGAACTTTAAAGAACTGCACTGAAGATAATAGTTTGTGAATGATGAAACACTTTAAAGGCAAACAGTGAAAAACAAAACATTAAACTGATTCTTGTACAACTTATACGTTTATCTAAAGCATTTTTGCTATTTACCTGAACATACGTAACTAATTTTATCTTAAGTTTGTAAAATCCCCTTGTGTAGAAAGAACTGTATTGAAATTGTGCATGTGAATAATAACCAATATTATGCTACATGATTAGTTTCGTTCGTTACTGCTACATGGCGAATATAAACTCACTGATATTGTGCTACAGTGGTGGAACTTGAGTACGAATTATATGGTTGAGATTGACCAAACAAAATATTATGAAATAGTCTAACTTTAATATATAAAGGATAATCCTTTTTATAAGATAATGTTTTAAATATAAATGTAAGATAATGTAATGTTATTTAATTTTTCTACAGGAAAAAAAATAGTTTAAGGTTTCTCCAAACTCTTTATAAAAATGCCACGTAAGCACTAAGAAAAAGTTTGGGGATGTCACCTCAACAACTTCATTTTGTAATTAATATAAAATTGAGATTATATTAAAAAAATTTCAAATAATATATAGGACATTACGTATAGAGAAAACCGGCCTTTGTGAATTCATCAGTGACCAAAGGTATTTAAAAGCTTTACGTTGCCGATCTGGAAATTTT
>NC_027749.1:6855751-6867663 GCF_000695525.1 Brassica oleracea var. oleracea | reverse complement strand
TCTATTTTGTTACAAATATCCGAATCCGTTTCAGATACATTGGTTATTTAGATATTTTTAGGTTCCTTTACATCAGAACTGAATTCATCCAGATCCAGAATGACCCAACCCAAAACCCACACATAAATTTATAATGTTTAAGCGGGACATTGTTTCAAAAAAAAACGATACCCGAAAGGAACAACATGTACATAAATGGATAGATAATGTTCATTTATAACTGATTTTATAAACTAATAAAAAAATTTATTTTTATGTGTTTGGCTAAAATAAGTGAAATAGAAAGAGTGTTTTGTTAAGTAAAATAATTATATGTAGTGAAAATTAAGTGGCAATAAATGTGCACATTTTTATTATTTTGATTTAAGTTATTATTTTATTTACAAAAACATATCTTTGAATTATTTTCTGGCTACATAATTTTCCACTGATTGAAACTCAAATAAAAATGTTTTAATAAACAAACTAAACCAAACGTTTAATCATATGCAAAACCAATTTATTTAACATTTTTGATTTTATAATTGGCAAAAAGTTAATATTGATTAACTAATAAATAAAAATATGCACAATTATTATGGTAATATAATTAATAATGTGAATTATGGTTAAAGTAATATAATTAATGAAATTGTTAAACTAAATGAAATATGGAAATACAATTAATAGATACTGCTATTCATATATCCAAACAAATTTTATTAAAACTACTATTCAAGTTTCCAAATAATCTCATTGTGTACTTCAACTTTAATAATATATATATATCAGAAGGAAAGTGTATTTAATAAAATAGTATATTCTATTGATGATTTGTTTTGTTAACCAAATTTTTTTTAATCTAATTAAGATGTCAATTTAGCTTATGTAGCAGCTTAAAAATCAATTGAAAAAAATGTTGGTCCAAATTTAATTACTAGGGAACATTATATTAACCAAAAATATAAGAAGCGTGTATTATTTCCTTAAATAAAAGCTATGAAATTACCTAATATGATTAACATATATATGTCAATTAATGACTATGAATAATAAAGATTTGATAACAAGTTTTGCATTCTTCTTCATTTTTGTTTAATTTTATATTATTTAAAAAATTAAACAATCACATTAACCGTATAATAAAAAAATTAGATTTTTTTATATGTTATATTTAGATTTTTTTTTTTAAATGACTTTAAATTACAAAAATGAGGAAACCTTATATGTTATATTTATTTATTTTTAAACGACTTTAAATTACAAAAAATGAAGAAACCGTATATGTTATATTTTTCTGATGTTATATTATTTCTTATATGTTATATTTTTTAAAAAATTAAAACAAATTTAAATTACAAAATGTAAGTTTTTCTTAAATATATGACTAAAAACATTAAAATGACATGTATAAAAGTCAAAATAATTGAATTGTGGAAACAATACTGTTCACTTTTTTTAAGATTGTGTTCAGTAGAAAAAATAAGGTTTTGTGTCATAATTTGTTTAATTAATGTCCAATCCAATCAACCCATGATATATTAATTATAGTTTAGTTTTACAATTTTTAATAAAAATTGATCCGGTCCATCAAAAAGAAATTATATAATAACAAGAAAAAAATTGTATATATATAAATAAAATGATCAAATATATATAAAATATTATCGATAATATATACTAATAAACTCACCATGTGTTTTGCGCAGATCATATCCTGGTTATTAATTATTTAGCTATTTCGTTCATTTCAAACCGACGGACCGACAACTATGTGTAAACCACAGTATTCTTAGTTAATGCACTCTGTTATAAACCTTGACGCTTAATTTTCTGTACAGATTATATACATACTAGGGGAAGTCCGCACTTCGCGCGGGATTTGATATATTGTCAAATATATTTTTTAAGTCTGTTTTTGATTTTACTCGATTGTGTTCATTTCTTATTTGGACCAGTTTTTCATAAGAATCTTTTTCAATTGAAGTAATTTCAAATTTGTGTTGTAGAGATTGTGGGATATGGTAATGTTTTTATGTACAATGGTGGTATGGATTTTATCCGGTGTTTTAAAATCCACCCCGGATTCGCGGTTGAACCGGTGAATATGGTGACTCAAATATAATTTGGTTGGGTTTTACAAAAGCTCATTATTTAAAAACCTAGTAAAACCCGCAAAAAACCACTAAAATCCGGAACCCGACTATTGATTGAACTACTGGTTAAACCAGTAAGTACCTTTTATTTATTTTTTAGATTTCTTAATTATGTTATTAAGATTTTTTTTTTATTCATATTAAAAAATAAGGTATTCAGATTTTACTAATATCTTTGTCTGCACCCGGATGTCGAATATGTATCTTCTACTTCTTTTTGATTATTTTTTTTCGTGAATCTCATTTACACTATTTAATTTGTGATTTTTTTTTTTTTTTTAGATTATGATGAAGATTTATGCCATAAGAAAAAATTAAGTGAACGATGATAGAGAGAACCAAAATTAGTTGATGTAATTTGGTCGGTATTAGTTTATTTTTGTTATCGACATTCTATTACAACAATTTATTATTTAATTTTTGGTTTTTTCTGGATTTAAAGTTCAATTTTACTATTCACAATTCACATTTCACATTTAAATACTTATAAATTTCAAGTCTTGATATTTTATAGTAGATATCTTAACTCCTAACTTGTTACAATATTGTTAAATAGTCTGAATTACTTTTTGATATTTTGTAATGTTAAATGATAATAAAAAAATAAAAAAAGATAAGTGTTTTCTAAATATTCTTAAAACATAAAATATATATTATATTTTAATAGCTAATATATTATTATTTAATTAAATTAATTAATTTATTAACTTATTAACTTACTGTTCGATGACCTGGTAAGTCTTCCAATTCAGTTTCCATGTCGGATTTCAAAATATTGGTTTTATTGTATTAGTCTGAACTTTACGACTATCAAGTTTTAATGCAAGTTATAATTAGGCATTGGTATTTGTTAAACTAACACATTCATCAAGCTATAATAATAAACTAATCATTAGTCCGAGAAACACTTCACATACACTTATCTGCAATGTAAAATTGAATTAAAAAATTTGTTCCACAATAATTCCTCATAAGATTTATAATACTCTTAATCATCTGGAGAATCAATTTTATGGATTCTCTTATTCTACAATATAAGTGGATGGTAATGGAGTATCTGAAACGTAGAAAAAAAAAGTAAATATTATAGATTTTTATAAATAAACATTTACTCAAATTTCTAGGCGAGAAACAAAAAAGAAGCTAACTTATAATACACAAAACTGGTGAATTTGATTTGTGAAAACAGTTTGAATCGGAGAAGAAGTGGTAGGCTAATATGTGTAATTTACAAAATAGAAACAGTATAGAGAAGAATACAATAGAAGGAGATGAAGAAGACCCATCGGAGGCAACTGACTGACGTGAATGACATAGAAGAACATAATCTTAGCTTTAAAGATAAAGACGTTGTTTTGAGCTTTCGACCATGAAACAAAAGTTCTGTGAATATAAAATAATTTACAAAATTTAGTTGGGAGTGACCCACCAAACGTGAGACCCATCAAAGCTTTTGTGACCCAACCAAAACTGGACCATTATTATAGTTAACTAATGATGAAATGATGACGATACAGCATGTCGGCCTTATGAGCTCTCTCCCTTTCTTCACATTACAGGCCACACCGAACCTAAGAAGTCAGGATTCGACCGTGTTGGCACAACAACCAGCTTTCAAGTCGGAGAACATAAGGTTCAAGGTGGCCATTCATTGTGTGTGGGTTTGAAAGGCACTATAATGATGAGTAGCAGGAGGCTTGAGTTTCAGGGAGGAATATATCCTTAAAAAATTCCTCAGTAACCACAGAGTTTGCTCATGAGTGAAAATGCAATTGCAACAGATAATCAGTACACTTCATCTTTGTTAAGCGTTTCAATTAGACAATCAGACAACTGCACATACTCTTGACCTGAAACGGGTATGTAGGCGTAACATCTAAAGGACACTCCTACAATGTATCATAACTTTATCAGGACAATGAAACATAGATCATGTCGAGGTTAAAAAGAAGAAGCACGTACCCAAACAATCTCTTGTATGTCTTGACATCAATCTATAGTGTTGTGATACTTCTTCAGCATCACCCATATTTATTACTCAAATGCTGAGTAAACGCCTGGGGAAAAGACAGAAAGAAATAAAATCAAACCTAAGTGGGCAACTTATAAAGAGCCTGAAGCATATTTTCAGTGAACCTTCAAGCTTCAAAATGGCTCGGAGGAATCAAAAAGATGTATTTCTTTGAATAGCATATACTTGCCTAAACCAAGTATTTTTCTTTTATCATTCCTAGGGCAGTTCCACCTAGGCCAAGAGCTCAAACAATATCTGGAATAATAAAATAAATAGCATTGATCCAAAACGAAAATGATGACATCTCTAGTCTAAAATTAAGTAAAACTGACATGTTGACCACTATATCCGCTAATGGTTCCAGACTAAAATTAAGTAAAACTGACCTGTTGACCACTATTTATTATTGGAGAAAATTATAGTTCTCTACAATGACTGAGCTCTCATAACTCATAATTTTTTCTCTTCCTTTATATATGTATGACATTGATGTTGTTTTTCTTCTTGGTTTCTCTTGTGCTAGGATGATGGAAGGGATGTGAGGGGTGAAAATGGCTGCCGGAGAGGATAAGATGCAAGGATCTTACTTCTCGGGGAAGGGCTCTCATAATTGTTAGTGTTGTCATATCAAGAACAACTCGAGTTGCTGAGATCAGCTTCTCCTTATCCACTTTGCTACGGCAGCCTACCACATATCGAGGACCGCTGCTAGCTTTGACAATCACTATGAGGACACAAGAACAAGACATTCAATGAGTAATAATCTCACAGAAGCAAAATAGGGTTATTAGCTAGAGAGAGAAAGGTCGAAGGACTTCTCCGATAATTGGCCACTGCAGCGGTACGACGTCTAGCGGCATCGTCTCCGTCGCTAGGAACAGGAACAGAAGCGGGTATTGATGTACGGTTTTCGGAGGAAGCTCAAGTGACAGAGGAGAGAGACAGTGAGATGTTGGGGATGAGATTAGGGTTTTGAAGTGAAGAAGAGATGGCTTACATAAAACGGCAAAGTAGAGAGAGCTCGAGAAGAAACGACATGAACAGCAGCTCGCTCCATGGATTAGCCATGAATATTTGTCTTCCATAGCCTTCTGAAACTCTTTGGTTAGTTTATCGAAGTAACGGCTGAAGCAGAGGATGAACCCTATAAATCAAAGGTCTCACAATTCTTGAAGACGAAGCGTGTAACTTTTCGGAATCCGATAATGGTCCATCAGCCCAATTAACAAACACAAACTAAAAGAAGAAAAATAACTGAGAGGACACATGTCATGCTGGGAAGAGATGAATTAGCGATGTGGCAGCATAGGAGAGAGTCAAACATATTTTTATATATATAGATAGATTGTTAAACTTTATAGATGCATGTAACTAATACTGTATAGAGAAACGGTTTATAACTAACCGTTGTCATATACCAATTATCATTCCATACTGGCTTTCCAATGTTCTTTGTAATGATTACATTAGATGTCATTAATAAAGTTACTTTTGTCGAAAAAAAAACTAGAAACCATCTAACTTTATAAAATTGTATATAATAAACTGCAGTTTTGATTCAATATTATGCTAATCTTACTTATGAAAACTTACACACATTATAAATACTCTCTACTTTATAAATAAACTAGATTTGAACCCGCAGATCCGTGCGGATATATTGTTGTTTTTATAATAACATTTAAAATATAAAATAAGTTATAAAGATATATTTTAATATAATTATTTAAGTATATAATATTATTTGAAATTTTACATTTGTTGAAAATTGTTTTTGATGAAATTGTACAAATCATATATTAATGTAGTATTTTGTTTATTTATTTAAAAATGCAACATCATATTAATAGTTTAATTTTAAACATTAGTTTTATATGAATTAATACAAATGTTACTAGTTTTTTTAAAGAAAATTTTATTCTCAAAATGTTTATATGTGACTAAATTAAATTATTTAATATTTTATTTTAAAAATATTATTTTATATAATGTATAATATTTCAGTTTGGTATTTCTATTTTTACTAAAAAATCAAACACAAAATGTTACAACCAATAAACTATTATATGTTTTGTTTTATATAAAAATTTAATATGATAATTTAAGTTCTATATGATTTAATTTAAAAATTAATTACTAAAATATATATAAAATATGGTATAGATTAAATATGATAAACAATCAAATGATAATTGCCTAATAGAAATATATTTGTTTAGATGTATATTGGTTTTGTTAGGAAAATATCATATATAAGTAAATATATGATGTTTAATTAAGTTTTTCATAAATGGTCTAACATAGACTTTGTATGGAAGATAAAAAAATAAAACCCTAAATTAATAGATTAGATGTTTAAACGTTTTTATATATGACAAATCTAGCTTCCAAACAACCCTAGCATATGTATAGCAACCAAGGTTTTTAAACTATACATTTGTTATAATATAGCATCCAAAGAACGAATTTTATATTTATATTTTTTTAACGTTGATTTATTATGATATTAAATTTATGATATGAAAAAAATTATATAGACGATTCGACAACCGACAATACTACCTACCTTACGAGGATCTACGCCTAACTACATCACCTGAGCCGTCCTATGAAGATCCACATCTGACCAGATTTACTTGCACCATGTTGAAGATATCTTGTAAGCCTTTCTTCCGTAGTCTGCATAATTATTTAATAAATCGGTTTCTCCGGGAATTGAAACCCGGAATTTCTGTAATCCGCAAGAAATTGCATAGGAACCCCAGACCTGAGTATAAAAGCCATTAAACGTTAACCACTAGGATACGGTGCTTCTACATTATATTTATACTTAGTTTCCACAAATCTAAGAGCATGTTTATCCTAAGAAATCTAATGAGTTTCTTATATTTTTTTTGTCTAAAAAAAAAAAATTAAAAAGCAAACCAATCGCGAGTCGCCAGGAATCAGTGGGGCCCGTAAACAGTGTAAGAAACTCACTAAAATCAGTTTTTAATTAGTAGTTTTTGTAACCGATCCTTAAAAATTTTGTGGGGACCCACGCACTAAGAACCTCACTAAGGACTCCAGATAAACATGCTACAAACAATCAAATTGATATTATTCCAAAAAAATAAAATGATGTGTAAAAAATACCAAGAAAATTCAAATATCCAGATTTTACTATCTACGATATTGGAATACTCTAAACATGATATCCCAAAAAAGTCCCACTATGATCTTTTTATTCGAAACTTCATTAACAAACTATTGTTTTTAATTCCCAAGCAATACACGTTTTCTATTAAACCTAAAAAGCGTGACCTTCAAAATGGGTCAATTGTTCAATATACATACCACGAATCTAAGACAATTTAGTACTCATAGTTAGGCTCATTATCAAAATCTAAAATTTAATTTTAAACGGTAACATGATCCAAATTACTATTAAGTGTTAATATATGTGAATTGTAAGAATATAAAATTTAAAAGTGATAACATTCGTATAAAATTAATAAAATTTAAGAGTGTTCTAATTTCGGAATATATTTTTCATGTAAAATAAATGGTGCGGCATATTCATTTACAAAACTTTCAAACAACAAATGTTTTCAGAAACTATATATTGTGGTAATTTATACAACCATACTAATTTGTCACATTTATAAACAAATAGAATATACAAACGATCCACTTGAATAAAAAATAGTGTAACTAATATCACTTATTTATAGATCAACCAACAATACAATATAAACAAGATTATACATATATAAACATGTATTAACCGAAAATATTTAAATGTTATATATAACAAATTAAAATAACACCCACACAGAAATCTAGTTTTTCATTATTTTTAGAGGTTCTTTGCTAGACAATATGTTTTACAGAAACTGTTTTGGAAAATTGTAAATATATTATGCTTTCTCACCTATGATTTAGATAAATACCATAATAGCATATTATGGTAACATATTATATTATAAAATCATATTCGTGAATATTTTGTCAACGATATATATACAAGGAGCTTAATGTCTTTGTAATCAACATAAGTGACTACAAAAACAAAAATTTAACAATAATATATACTAGAAAAAATATACATATTAGTCTATACTTTGTTGGTTTATCATATGGTTGTAGTTTTACAACTAAATGAATATGTTTAAATGTGCATATATACACTTATATTTGTCATGGGAGACTTCTTGCAAGACCTGATCTTGTATATAATATATTGCATTGTATCTTTTGGGATCTATATATAAATATATTGTTGCATGAGCTCGAGGAACCAATTTGCCTAGTGAACATAGTTTATATATAGCCCATTAAGTTACTAAGAGAAAACAAACACTCTAAAAATGTATCTTCCATTTACGATTCTCCTACCATTTGTCTTCACAATATTGTCACCTTATTTCGTATCTCTCACACACTCCAAAGTTGCTCGACTTGGTATTTCCACAACAACGAGACCGACAGAAACAGTATTTGCCTCTGCTGATAATTCTGATCTCAATTTCTTCTACTACCATCAGAATCTCGACCATTTTACATTCACCCCGAAAAGTTATCAGACGTTTCAGCAAAGATACGTCATCAATGCCAAGCACTGGGCTGGATCCAAAGCCAACGCACCTATATTAGCTTTTCTTGGAGAGGAAGCGTCAATAGAGTCTGATTTGTACGTCGGTTTTTTCCAAGATAATGGTCCTCGTTTAAAAGCCCTTCTCGTCTACGTAGAGGTGTGCGTCTTTATATATGAATATACACTAAGAACTCTATAAAATTAATAATATAAAAATAACAATATTTTATTAATTTATACATATATATATATATATATATATATATATATATATATATTGAGAATATTTTTTATACAAAAAAAAGTAGCGGGTTTTTTTATTAGATTATTTAGTGTATAAAAGACATGTACCATATACTGTAAATACGTTGTATAATCTGATAAAATAATATTAAATTTTTCTAAATATCAAGAAATAATAAATATGGATTCTATTTTGAATAAAAAGAAAAAATATATATATATATATATATATAAATTATATATATATAATCTATGTTTACATACGATTTTACTTAAAATATTATCTTATCATTTACTAAAAAAATTGCCATATTTTGAATCGACTCAACTTGAAACCAATAAAATTTATAATGTATTAATTTATCATGTATAGAGTTTCTATTGTACTAGTCTTTTATACTGCATATGTATAAAATGTATACTCTATTGTATGCAGCATAGGTATTATGGGAAGTCTGTGCCATTTGGATCGGCGGAAGAAGCACTGAAGAACGCCAGTACGTTGGGGTATTTGAACGCAGCACAAGCTCTGGCAGACTATGCCGCGATTCTCATGCACGTTAAGGAGAAATATTCTGCGAAACATAGCCCAATTATCGTCGTCGGGGGATCCTATGGTGGAAGTAAGTCCATGTTATTATGTGGTTTAACCAATCTAATAATTTCTCTTTAACAAGTTACAATATATGGAATATTGTTTCGAGAAGAGTATTGTACATAATGATCCCCTTCAACGGTAATTTTATATAGTTAAAAACATATTTATGAATAAAAATACGGTACCTTAAATAATGACAATCCTTTTTCATGGTACAAAAGTGTTAGCGGCGTGGTTCAGGCTAAAATATCCACATATAGCACTTGGGGCATTAGCATCCTCAGCTCCTCTTCTCTACTTCGAAGATACTCGTCCTAAATTTGGTTATTATCATATCATAACCAAAGTATTCAAGGTACTAAATTATATTAAAATATTAGACCATCTCAACATATTAATTTTTTATTCGGTTTGATATATGATAATTAACTCATTTCATTTATGACATTCTCATTAAAATTTTGCTGTTAAAAGCTTAGTCTTGACTAATATGATTTCCTAAAATATATTTTACAAGGAAACGAGTAAGAGATGTTATAAAACAATCCGTAAATCTTGGAAAGAGATTGATAGAGTTGCTGCCAAATCCAACGGTCTCTTGATCCTTAGCAAAAAATTCAAAACTTGCGCGTACGTAAGAATGATAGTGTTTCTTTCTCATGCTTCTAAATAGTAACCTACATTAGTTCTTAAGCTGTTCTGTAACAAAAACAAATTTCAGTCCATTGAGCCGTAGCTTCGATATCAAAGACTTTTTGGACTCAATATACGCAGAATCAGTTCAATTCAACGGGAATCCCGGTGATTGGGTGGCTACATTATGCAACGCAATCGACAACCCACCAAACCGTAAAAATTATGTACTTGACCGGATTTTTGCAGGTGTTGTTGCCTATTTTGGCAACCAATCTTGCTATGATACTGATTTGGTTATACAGCCCTCAAACAATGCAATTGCGTGGAGTTGGCAGGCATGTAAACTTTGGGTTATAAAGCATATACATAAATTAATGCTATTATTCTAATCAATATATGGAAGAGTTAACTTATACTAATGATCTATCAATAGGGCTGCAGCGAAATAGTGATACCAATAGGACATGACAAACACGACACAATGTTCCAAACGGCTCCGTTTAATATGACCAGTTTTATTGACGACTGTAAGTCCAAATATGGTGTTTCTCCTCGGCCGCATTGGATCACGACTTATTTCGGCATTCAAGTAGTTAACTAATTTTAAAAGTCATATTATAAAAGGGTAGTTAATTTGATAGAAACTAATTAGTCATGTACAATATATTTATCACAGGATATCAAGTTAATTCTCCGAAGATTTGGGAGCAACATCATTTTCTCTAATGGATTAGCAGATCCTTACAGCGTCGGCGGGTAACTAAACATAACAAATTTTACATCATCTGTTTAAATAGGTTACTGAATCAATACATATTATGGGCTTTCAGAGTTTTGGAGAATGTTTCAGGTAGTGTAGTCGCCATCAAGACACTTAATGGTAATTTGTTGAAAATTTCAGTTTAAATCAACCATTACTCAAAAGTCGAGTAAGAATTGAATTTCTTTGATACTGCGAACAGGAACACATTGTCAAGACCTCAGCTCGAGGAGAAAAGACGATCCTAAATGGCTGGTGATGCAAAGAGAAAAAGAAATTAAAACAATTGAATCTTGGATTTCAACCTATCAAAAAGATCTAAGAGGTTCAACATGTCATAATAAGCTTGGGTTATAATATATAGTCTTCGTAAACAAATAAATTAAAAGTTCATAATATATCTTTAGTATGTAGGTCAATATTTTGTACTTGTCGTGGAGTCGGTCACTCGTCTTTAAAAATAAAATGGATATAAAACTGTTATGAACCAGGAGATTATGATTTGTAGTGTTTTCATTTATCTATGACGGTGTAATCTCTTATATAAGAAACTTCTATGTTATGAATAAAGATAGACTTTTCCATTACTTTTATAACACGTTATCAGCACGAAACCATAAATCCCTAAGCTAATATCCAAATCGAAAAACCCTAAAACCTTAACCCTAGCCGGCGATCCGACAAACCCTAAACCCCGATAATGTCTCTTGTTCCCGCATCTGTTACAGCTCGCGTCCCCGATCAGCTTCCGCCCAAGGCGTTCCTGATCCTAACTCAGACGTTCGTGACCCGAGAGCAGCTCCAGCACGCGACCTCTTCCTCTTTCGCGACAGCATCAGACAGCTCGCGTCCGACAATCAAGGCGTTCCCGATCAAGCAACAAAGGACGTCCGCGACCCGATAGAAGCGACTCGATCCATTCCAGCACTCAACTCCTTTGGTGGTCCGAT
>NC_027749.1:6855120-6855586 GCF_000695525.1 Brassica oleracea var. oleracea | reverse complement strand
CCAAACCCTAAATCATGTTCCTACATGATTAAACCCCAAATCGGTTTTTACAAGTTAAAATCCGATAAACCCTAACCCTATATCTATAAACCCTAAATATTATAAGTATCATAATTAATTATACTATAACTATCAAATCACATATTAAAACCCTAATCAAATATTTTGATATCAAAACTGTTTTCGGTTTTGATCATTGAGGTTTTAAATCTGATTGAATCTGATGCTATGTTGCTAGAATTGTTTGACCGTTAAATTGATAGGTTTATTTTCTCATCCTGCTTGGTTAATTGTTAATATGATTTAAAATTGTTTAAACCGACCAGCCTGCTAAAACATTGATTGAATCCGTTAGGTTGCTAGCTTGCTTTGCTTATATAATCCGATAGGTTGATAGATTGATTGAGGTTTACTTGTTTAAAATCTGAATGATCTGATTGCATGATTCTTGAGGTTTAATATCATC
>NC_027749.1:6853843-6854826 GCF_000695525.1 Brassica oleracea var. oleracea | reverse complement strand
ATTGAAATTCATGCTTGAAATCTATATTCTAGTATTGTTAAAATCAGCCTTGAAACTGATTGAGTGATTAATAAATATTTTTACTAGTCTTGCTAAAATCCATTGATTGTTAAACCCTAATTGCATGATTAATTGAATCCGTTTTTGCTAGTCTTGATAAACCATAATATTATGACCACATAGAAATAGTATTGCTGAGACTTGTTAGAAATTGACTGATTGATTAAATGTCTTTAAGATTGATAGTCTCATTGTCCTCACAAGATTGAAATTCGAATTGATTATTTTTAAGAGTAAGACCGCATGAAAATTATACCTAAATATTGAGTGATTTATGATTTGAGATGTCGAAAATCAACCTGAATTTTGTTGCCCTAAATCTCTCTGGAGATAATTATTTACGGTGGGCATTGGATACAAAGATTATCCTAAAGTCAAAAAAAAAAGACTTGGTGAATGTATCATAGAAGACAATAATTCCAATGAGAGGTCAATATTAATTATTAGTCATCATCTAATTAGGAGTCTCAAAGATCAGTATCTGACTATAGAGAATACTCTAAACCTTTGGACAGAGTTAAAAATCGAGATATGATCACCAAAGAAAGGTGTTATTACCAAATGCCCTATTTGATTGGAGGAATCCCAGAATCCAGGACTATAAGTCCGTGGATGAGTCTATTGCTAGATGTGCAAAATAATGGATTACTGATGAGAAACAGTGAATTGAGACCTCCTGGATTAACCCCATTACCTGATACCAATAAGGCCGCAGAAGAAAAAAAAAAGAAAGTAACCACGTCCAGAATGATAGACCACACGGTCATGGCCGTGGAGGGTGGAAAAGGACGTGGCCATGACCACTATAACACATTTGGCCGTGGGAATCACTATGGCAGAGGCCGTGGGTATCAACCCAATTTGAGCCATGGTCAAGGCAGTGGCCGTGGTATATCCTTTAAACCACAAAGCTCGACCAAATC
>NC_027749.1:6851373-6853334 GCF_000695525.1 Brassica oleracea var. oleracea | reverse complement strand
ATTTGCTGACCCGAAAAAGAATGACTAAGTCATATATAAACCAGCTTGTAAAGCACCAACTAAATTGATGTCCAAGAGAGACACAGTCAAGTTGCTACAGAGTCTAGACAACGTATGAAACGTGGTAGACCAAATAGGTTCCAAAAGATAAATATCTTCGGAAACAAAAGAAAGGTGCAGAGGCCGGCCAGCTCTAAGGTACAAGTACCAAACAATGTAGCTTGGAACGCCAAGATGCAAAGTATTAAAGGTCCTGATAATAATGAATCTCAATCGATTATATCATGTCTGGAACATAATAGAACCAATAAGGAATGTCGACATAAGATGATTTATTTGCATACAAGGTAGCACTTGAATTTATGAATATAAGCGAGGATCATGAACTCACGTCAATATAAGAGTGTGCACTCGTAGAACAGATTGGATTGAATGGAAACGTGGGGTTAAATAGTTTAAGGAAGAAAGACGTATTTGGCCATATGATTAAGACGTCATATGGTGTTAAAACCAGTGGGTATAAATGGGTCTTGTGAGGAATAGAAATCGTGAGATATAAAGCTGATATTGCACAAGGATTTTCACGAAGACCAATAATAGATTATGAGGAGATATACTCCCATGTGGTGGGTGCAACTACTTTTAGATTTCTCATAAGTGTGGCTATATAAGAGAGAAAATTAGACTTGCAGCAAATTGATGTAGTGACTGCATATTTATATGGTCCACTGGATAATGAAAGTACTAGAGGGTATTGAGCTGAAAGTACAACAAGTGGGGTGGGCATATCGGTTTAGTATCGGGTTCGGTTTGGGTTCGGTTTGGTTTGGTTAATTTGGGTTTTATAAAACTTAACCCAACTAAAACCAAAGTAGCTTTGGTTTGGGTCCGGTTTGGGTTTAGTTTGGTTCGGTTTAGTTCGGTTTGGTTTACATTTAGTTTGGTTTTCTTTAAAAATCTATGAAACAAAAAACAACTCGATGACAAAACTATTAACCACGTCAAGGGAAGAAATACATAATAATCAAATAGCAGACTATTTGTAATCTAATTAGCGTAACAAAGACTTGTAAGCATTCCAAAACCTATTATCTAAAAGACTATTTGCATCAACCTTTTTGTTTTTATTGATCCTATAATAACTGTTACATAATTTAG
Organism: Brassica oleracea var. oleracea; assembly: GCF_000695525.1. NCBI lineage: Eukaryota > Viridiplantae > Streptophyta > Magnoliopsida > Brassicales > Brassicaceae > Brassica > Brassica oleracea. The sequence goes on along the minus strand of NC_027749.1, from coordinate 6,852,176 downwards.
AGAATGAAAATTGGAGAAGATGAATGAAACGAGATGGCTACGATTTAGATGCTTATAGTTTTTAGGTTTTGTTTTCAGTACAATCTTTAGGTATTAGGATTATTTGAATCATATTTGGAATTTTTTAAAAATATATGGAAGTTAAGAAAAAATGGAAAACAAAACTTTAACGAAAATTTACAATATGTTTACATATATATATATATATTTATATATATATTTATTTATTTATTTATTTATTTATAGATAAAAATATATTGGATTATTGATTTGGTTCGGTTTGGTTCGGTTTGAACCCAAACCAAACCAAACCATTCGGGTTGAGTAAAACATGAACCAATTGGGTTATGTAAAGAGCATGGTTTGGTTTGGATTGGTTTAACTTCGGTTGGTTTGGTTTGGATCGGTTCGGTTTGGGTTTTTTGCCCACCCCTAGCTGAAAGTACAGCAAGTTCTCGAGAACAATATTGATAATCATCAAAGTATATGATCTGAATATCCTAGGAACCTCTGGATATAATTTTCCAAACAGTTGAATATCTCAAGAAAGAGTTTGAGATGAAAGATCTTGGAAAACAAAGTTTTGTTTGGGATTACAGCTTGAGTACATTAACAATGAAATTCTTGTGTATCAAATAGTATATACAGAAAAGGGTACTCAAGAGATTTAATATAGACCAGTCTCACCCATTATCCAGTACATGGGCGTGAGATCACTTGTTTTGGACACTGATCCATTCAGTCCAAAGGTGGACGATAAAGAAGTCCATTTAGTCCTGAGATGGACGATGCAGAAGTCTTGT
>NC_027749.1:6835288-6851257 GCF_000695525.1 Brassica oleracea var. oleracea | reverse complement strand
GTCGATGACTCAATATGTTCGATCAGATTGTGGCATGGCCGATGGTAAAGAAGAACCAACTATCATGTTCGAGGACGAAGCATATTCTGCCCAAATTTTTCATCACCCACGGATTGCAGAAAATTGGAGAGGTCCAAGGGACCTTCAGTAATGTCCAAATCAGGGGGAGTAATGTGTGTTGTACTCTTTTTCCTTCACCATGGTTTTGTCTCAATTGGGTTTTCCTGGTAAGGTTTTAATGAGGCAACATTAAAGCACATTACAAGCTTTAAATGGTTATGGCATCCAAGGGGGAGTGTTATGAACCTGATTGTGGATAGCTCATAACCAAGAGATTATGATTTGTAATCTTTCCATTTATCTATGACGGTGTAATCTCTTATATAATGAACCTTTATGTTATGAATAAAGAGAGACGTTTCCGTTACTTTTATAACAAAAACTTTATATTTACTTGGAAATTTTTATTCTTTTGTCAATGAAACATTTATTCAAGATGTTCAAGTCAAACGACTTGGGAACAAAACAGAGTATTTGAAATAATGAAAACAACAACATCATAAGGTGCCTTAAACAGACCGAGACCTTCATGAGAAGGTAAAGGAACTTAACCCTCCTACCGGAACATATAGAAGCCGCATTTGTGGCACAATTTATGAAGAGCCACCATTTGTAGCCTCAACGATCAGAGTGGACGATAGCCACCTAGACATGTTCCTTGCAATATAGGACTGAAACCGACGGTATTTGGTGACACTCATAGCAATCTCTCCAGGTAAAAAAAATGGCATAAGAAGAGACAACCAGCAATCTCCCCAACTATCAAACTGGAAATTTTTATTCAATTATGTTTTTTACAAACTCTTTTTCAAAAAAGGAGGAGTTTCTTACAAACATTCAAAATTTGCTTTACGATATAGAAGCGAATAAAATTTCTACGCAATATCATATTTCCGCATTTCTCCATGATTAATAAATGTTGGATAATTCCAAGCTTATGGATACTTAGAATATTATTAGATGTTTAATATGTTAAGATAAACACAATAAGGAAACCTAGAAATAGGAAAATGAAGTTTCTGTTTAGGTTAGGTTTGTGTTTTCCATATTCCACATGTTAAAGAGAATTGTCATTCATATAAATAGAGATCTTATGGAGAGGTGTTCCATAAGGGAACTAAGAGAGAAACATTGAAAGCTTTAGTTTTGAGTAGTTTCTAAAGCTAATAAAAAAAGTTGTTCTTATAATTCTTTGTTTCCTAAGAGATTTTAATTGGTATCAGAGGAATGACAAGAAGTATGCTGAAGGCAATGAAGATGCCGAACTACTTATGGGGTGAAGCTGTACGACATTCAACTTACCTCATCAATAGAGTTCCTACAAAAGCCTTGAAGAATCAGACGCCATACGAGTGCCTTACATCGAGGAAACCAAATATCAAGCACTTGAGGATATTCGGTTGTGTAGCTCATGCGAAAATCATTGGTCCTTATCTGAAGAAGTTGGATGAGAGATCAAAGAGTATGGTCAATCTTGGAACTGAGCCGGGTTCCAAAGCCTATAGACTCTATGATCCAGACACAGGGAAAGTGATGGTGAGTGGAGATGTGATTTTCGATGAGAAGAAAGCTTGGAACTGAGCGTCTACAACAAACCAAGCTGATTGTGAACCGAGCATGCTTAAGTTTCCACATGAGGGTGATATAGAAGAAGGTAATGATCAAGGTGAGGATCATGGACAGGAAGCTATAAACCAAGATGAGGAAGAAGAAGAAGATGCGGATCACAATGCAAACCAAGACGGTGGAGGTCAACCGTTGGTGACTAGACAAGGCCGAACCATAACAAACCCAAGATATCTCGATGATTATGTGTTACTTGCAGATCAAGAAAGTGCAATGCTGTTGATCACAGTGGATGGCGAGCCAGAGAACTATTTTGAAGTTGAACACGTACAAGAATGGGTTGAAGCGATGGTGGCCGAGTTGGAGTCTATCACAAGAAACTAGACATGGGAGCTTGTGGATAGACCGGCTGGAGTGAAACCTATAGGGTTGAAGTGGATCTACAAGATAAAGAGAAAGGAGGATGGTACAGTGAGCAAGTATAAAGCGAGACTTGTGGCAAAAGGCTATGTACAAAGAGAAGGAATAGATTTCGATGAAGTACAACAGTGGCACGACTTGAAATTATTCGGCTCTTAATAGCACTCGCAACAGCAAATGGTTGGGAGATACATCACATGGACGTGAAGACCGCTTTCTTGAATGGAGATCTAAAGGTGTTAGTGTATATAACTCAACCCGAAGATTTCCAAAAGAAAGGAGAAGAGGATCGAGTTTATGTGTTACACAAGGCTTTGTATGGGTTACGCCAGGCACCCAGGGCATGGAATGTGAAACTCGATCAGGTTCTCAAGGAGATGAGATTTGATAAGTGCACGAAAGAACCATCAATGTACCGCAAGACTCAAGGAGGAGACGTCTTGATCATACCCATCTACGTTGATGATCTATTTGTGACAGGAACTTCGCTTAAGGTGATTTAGGCAATTCAAGGAGGAGATGTCTAAGAAGTTCGAGATGTCAGATCTAGGTAAGCTAACGTACTACCTTGGCATAGAGGTGATTCAAGGAGCAGACGGAATCAGAATAAAACAAGAGAGGTATGCTCAAGGAATCATGTGTGATACAAAGATGGAAGCGTGTAACGCAACTCAAATTCCAATGGAGGCGAATTTAAAGATCTCAAAAGCTGGAGATGAACGAGAGATAGATGCTACCGAGTTCAGAAGAATTATAGGATATTTGAGGTATCTGCTTCACACAAGACCCGACATGTGTTACGCAGTAGGTGTTCTTAGCAGATACATGCACAATCCGAGAGACTCTCACGGACAAGCCATCAAGCACATACTGCGGTATGTGAAAGGAACAAAAAACTTCGGTCTGTTCTTCAAGAGAGATGGGCCAAGGAGTGTCGATGGTTATAGTGACAGGAGTCACAATATTGATCTCGATGACGGGAAGAGCACGTCAGGTCATGCATTCTACTACGGTTCATCACTGATCACTTGGACGTTCCAGAAGCAGCAGACGGTTGCATTGTCATCATGCGAAGCAGAGTTCATGGCAGCGACAGAAGCAGCGGAGCAAGCTATATGGATCAAGGAATTGTTGAGTGAGATATTAAGCAAAGAAGCCGAGAAGGTCAAGCTTAGGATTGACAACAAATCAGCCATTGCTCTAACGAAGAATCCAGTTTTCCATGGAAGGAGTAAGCATGTACTCAAGAAGTATCACTTCATTCGTGTGTGTGTGGAGAACATACAGATCAAAGTGGAGCATGTGTCGGGTGTTGAGCAGAAGGCCGGCATCCTGACCAAGTCATTAGCAAGGATTATGTTCAAGCAAATGAGGAGCTTAATCGGAGTTCAAGAAATTGATCTCCCTAATTCAAGTTGGAATTAAGGGGGTGAATGTTGGATAATTCCAACCTTGTGAAAACTTAACATATTATTAGATGTTTAATATGTTAAGATAAACACAATAAAAAAACCTAGAAATAGTCAAATAGGAAAATGAAGTTTCTATTTAGTTTAGGTTTGTGTTTTCCATATCCCACATATAAATAGAGATCTTATGGAGATGTGTTTCATAAGGGATCTAAAAGTGAAACATTGAGAGCTTTAGTTTTGAGTAGTTTCTAAAGTTAATAAAAAAAATTGTTCTTATATAATTCTTTGTTTCCTAAAAGATTTACATAAATTCTTACAGTTCTACCATCTCAATGGAACTGGTCAATGGTGATACTATTCAGGAAAGTACATTACTAAAAGATGCGATTCCACCTTCTTCGTGGGGTTTGTCAATCAAGATCATATTGCTTTTTTTTTGTTTCCGTTAAAGGCACTGCTCTTTCTTAACTAATGTTACTATTTATGAGGTACCTAGAATTTAAGAACTATTCATAAATATACAGCCTGATGAAGCCATGGTCTAATCACACGTTTTCTTATCACATGTCTTGTGCCCAAAGCCGCTCTTAAAATTTGATGGTTCCATAATATTATGATGCATATAGTTATGAATAGAATCAATTAAGAAAACACAGGATAATATCTTATGATCCTCGTAGTTAGGAAAGAAATCAATAACAAATAACAATAAACATGATTTTATTTAAGTTGTATAACATAATATATTGGATTCAAATATAAGAAACTACACAATTGAATCATTAGAATATTTGTATAGTAGAAAAGGGGACTGGCTTCGTTCTTAAATGCTTAAATTTGAATTAGGGCTGGGAATTGTGTTATAACTAGGGGTGGGAATAATATTTGTAAAATTGATTTGATTCGTTATCGATTTCGATTTGAACCAAAAAGTTTGAATGTTTATGTCTATAACTATAGAAATCAAAACAAATACTAATATCTATTATTGACAAAAATAAAGTTAAACAGATTTCTAGTATGATTCGTTATATATATGTAGATATTTTAAAGAACTATAAATATAAATATAAATTATTTAATTAGTATATTTTATGTATGTTTTATTATATTTTATTTATTAAAGTAATTATTTTGTTAATAGAGTTTTAAATATTCCATGAAAAAGAATCGTTAATTATAAAATTATGTGTTTTAATTTTTAATAGCCTAATATAGGGCTTGTGCATAATATCTGCACCGAAAAAATGCCCGAAGTTTAAGATACCGAACCCGATTGGATCAGGCTTAAATATCTGAATGGGTCTATATTCCAAAATCTCAAAAATCGATACCAAAACTGACCCGTACCAAGAACCGAATGAGTATCCATACATATTCGAACATATAAATATATATTAGTTATAATTATACTTATAAATATAAATAGATTCTTTGATACAAATTATCCAAATCAGATTGTATCCCGGTTATTTTCAGATAATATCTATAAATATCTTTAAAATAATTAATATTAATAATTAGCCATAAATATAGGAATGACATGACATTGTAATTATCAAGCTAAATTAAGAGCAAAATCCTATTAGGAATTTTGCTTTAATAGTATATATAATTATTTATTTTGTAATAAAATATTCTTATTTTATATCATCTTTGATTTTACTTTTACACTTCTTTTTTAAAAATAAATAAATTTTATTTGTGCGGATCAAATTAGATATCCGATTAACTATATAAAAATTTTGAATATCTAAACACCAAATATCTGGATAATTGTAGATCAGATCGAATAAATGATTATCCAGACCACACATATCAGATCACAAATACCTCTAAAAATTTGGATATTTGATTTATATCCACCCCTAATTTGAATATGAAATTACGTATGAAGAAAACTGCTCTTTATGAATTCATGAAATGACCAGCGGTATCTTTTTAGCAATACCAATGGTATCTAAAACCTACAAGTTGCTGATCTGGAAATTTTTAAAAGTAAGTGAAAGTTTGGGCCAGAGGCACCATTACATATAAAGAAATGGGGTTACAGCTGAAATTGATTAAGTGGAATATAATTGAGTGGAATGAATTATTTTTGGGGTTCCCACTAAAACTTGTGGAAATTTAATGTTTACCTATTTCATGGTATCATTTTTCATTTTTACCACCACTAAAGAAACATTTTCAAAAATATATTCTTCATTAAGTGGCAAAAAACTATACCATTGTTATTTATATATATAATAGATCATTATTTAAATAAATAAAAATTAAAAATTAAAAAAAAAATTTATGTTTTCGAAATATACTTTCTCAAATTCGAACTTTTTCAAAAAAAAAAATTTTGAATTTTTTTTTTCGAATTTTGTTTTTATTTTTTCAAAATTTCTTTTTGAAAATCGAAAATTATGTTTGAAACTATTTTTTTAATTTTTATATATTTTTAAGTATTTATTTATATATTTATTAGAATCATAAATTTCACTTTCCAGAAACCCTAACCCACCCCACCCCTCAACTCTATATAATCTCTAACTCTAGATTAGTTAACGCTAAGAGTATAAGTGTCTTTTACTTTTCATTAAAAATAAAGATAAAAGTAAATAGTGTAAACAAGAAAAATGATACTAGTAATGTGGTATTTGCGTCAATTTCTCCTCAAACTTCACCCTTAGTTTATCAAACACACGTAGGAAAAATCATGGGATAAATAATGAATATATATATTGAAGGATAATGTATCTTATTTTGCAAAGGATAATGTATTTTGTAAAATAGCATATCTTGTTGAAGATTTGTTTTGTTGTCCAAGCCGGGAAACAAATTCTCGCAAACAGGGAATTATATCGGTTCTTTACTTGGTCACCCATTAAACATCTTAAATGATACAAATTCCCAAATTTCTGTGAAGTTTATGTCAGTTTGGATTTTGGTTTAGAATAATGTTGGTTTTATAATACACGTTTGTATGTATTCATTTTTTTCAATTTTTACAGACTCTTTGCTAGACAATATTTGTTTTTAGCAAAATGTTTTGGCAAATTATAAATAAATGATGTGTTTTCGCCTATGATTTTTTTTTTTGAAAAACAGTACCCCAATATCATATAATCATAACGTGTTATCATAAAAAAATCATAGTCGTGTTTATTGCGTCAACTATATAAATACTTGTATCCATAGATTCATGTAAAACTAGGAATTTAACAATGATATATAAAGTACAAAAAAATCCAGAGTATTATAACAAACTTAACAAGGAAAAGATAGATATATGTATATAAATATATACTTTGTTAGTTAATCATATGGTTCTAATTTTACAATTAAATGATTATGTTTTTTTATCAAAAATGATTATGTTTAAGTATACATGACACATACGGGAAAACTTGAACGGAAAAAACTAATGTAGGGCAAATCTCCCAAAAATCCTGAAATTGTTTTTACCAAAAAAACACAAAAATAAAAAAAATGACAATTTTTTTTTTTATGAAAAAGACCATTATACACTTAAGATATATAAATATAAAAATAAATATTTTTTTAGTTTTTGAAAAAAATTTCAAACTCAAACTTTTTCTATTTTCGAAATATTTTCTTTGTTGATTTTTATTTTTCAAAATTTTTGTTTTGAAATCTGGAAAATTCATTTTGAAACTGTTTTAAAAAATATTTAAAACTCGGTGATTTTCCTATGCTCATGCACGGATATAAATATTTATAAAGTAAATATACTATAATAATTGATTGATATTTACTTTTAAATTATTTTAAAAAAAATCCTAAACGCTATCCGAGAACTCCACCCCTCATATCTAAAATATAAGTCTATATCTATGATAAAAAAATATATATCAAATGTCATGGAATTTCTCTATATTATATTGCATTGTGTATCTTTTGGGATTTATACATAAATACATTGTTGCGTGAGCTCGACTTGAGAAGCCAATTTGCCTAGTGAACATTTTTTTTTAGTGAACATTATTTATATAAAGCACACTAACTTACTAAGATAAAACACACTCTAAAAATGTCTTTTCCATTTACGATTCTCCTACCATTGGTCTTCTTAATATTGTCACCTTATTTCGTATCTTTCACACACTCCAAAGTCGCTCGACTTGGTATTTCCCCAACAACTAGACCGACAGAAACAGTAGATGCCTCTGCTAGTACTTCTGATCTCAAATTCTTCTACTACGATCAGATTCTCGACCATTTTTCATTCACCCCCGAAAGTTACCAGACGTTTCAACAAAGATACGCCGTCGATTCCAAGCACTGGGCTGGTGCCAACGCCAGCGCACCTATCTTAGCTTTTCTTGGAGAGGAAGCGTGGTTAGAAGTTGATTTGCACGATGTCGGTTTTTTCCAAGATAATGGTCCTCGTTTAAAAGCCCTTTGCGTCTACATAGAGGTGTGCTTGTGTGACTTTACATGAGTATATTATCAGAGCACCCACACCCGTAGTGTATTCAGCTGAAACTCTTAAAAATTTAACAATAATACTCTCTATGTTTCTTTTTCGTAAAAAATGTCTGACATTTTGAATAGATTAAGAAAATGATTGAAATTCATTTATGTTTATATTAGTTACACATGTTTAACTAGTAATATTTGAAAGTATTAAAATTATTTATAAAATAAATACATTTTATAATTAATATTAAGGTTAAAGTAAATATAAATTGCACTGAAATTAAAATAACACTCTTTACCTAACAATTAAAATGTCAAAATGAGACTCTTTGTGATAGTGATTAATAAAATTATTAATTAACTTTATAAAATAGAAAAGCAGAATTAACAAAAATAGGACTCGTAAATTATGAGTTTCTCATGATTTTTTGAAAGCCTTTCAATGTAAGAACATCACTTGCTTTCTTTCTTTCATTTTTCATTATTTTTTAGTGATGAGAGATTTAGTGCGATATCACAAATGTAGATGATCTTAGTTTCTTATTTAGCATATGTATAAATGTATACTCTAACGATATGCAGCATAGATATTATGGAATGTCTATGCCATTTGGATCGGCGAAAGAAGCATTGAAGAACGCGACTACGTTGGGGTATTTAAACGCTGCACAAGCTCTGGCAGACTATGCCGCGATTCTCGTGCACGTTAAGGAGAAGTATTCTGCGAAACACAGCCCAATCATCGTCGTCGGAGCATCCTACGGTGGAAGTAAGTCCACGTTATTATAGCTTACTTAATCTTTCTCTTTAATGTATATGGAATATTGTTTCGAGAAGAGTATTCTACGTGATGATCTCCCTTCAACGGTAATTTTTAAATAGCTATACATATGACTAAAATACAGTATCTTAAATAATGACAATTCTTTTTCGTGGTACAAAAAGTGTTAGCGGCATGGTTCAGGCTAAAATATCCACATATAGCACTTGGGGCATTAGCTTCTTCGGCCCCTCTTCTCTATTTCGAAGATACTCGTCCTAAATATGGTTATTATCATGTCATAACCAATGTTTTTAAGGTAATATATACAATAGACCATTTCAACATATTAATTGTTTTGGTTTGATATATCATAATAAACCCACTTCAGTTATGCAATTCTCATTAAACTTGTGCTGTTAAAAGTTTAGTCTTGACTAATATGATTTCCTAAAATATAATTTGACAAGGAAACGAGTGAGAGATGTTATAAAACAATTCGTAAATCTTGGAGAGAGATTGATAGAGTTGCTGCCAAATCCAACGGTCTCTTGATCCTTAGCAAAAAATTCAGGACTTGCGCGTACGTAAGAATGATAATTTTTCCTTTAATGCTTATCAATATGTAACCTACACTTCAGTACTTAAGTTGTTTTGTAACTAACAAATTTCAGTCCATTGAGCCGTAGCTTCGATATCAAAGACTTTTTGGACTCAATATACGCAGAAGCAGTTCAATTCAAAGGGAATCCCGGTGATTGGGTGGCTACATTATGCAACGCAATCGACAACCCACCAAACCGTAAAAATTATGTACTTGACCGGATTTTGCTGACTTGCTAATTTAGCACGCCGTCAACAAATTTAACAGAAATATTTAACAGAAATATTTGACGTCGTTTTTCTATTTTAATTTCAAAATTAATTTTATAAAAAATTTCTTTATTTTTTCAATTTTTTGGAATTTTAAAGATCTTTTTAAGTTTTTAGAAAATTTTGGAAGAGTTTTTATTTTTTAAAAAGAAAAATAAAATTTTAATTTTAATTTTAATTTCTAAATTAATTTTATAAAAATCTTCTTTATTTTTTTATTTTTTTGGAATTTTAAAGTTCTTATTAAGTTTTAAAAGAATTTTTTTTATTTAATATGTACCAAATAAAAGTAAACATGTTAGTAAGTACATTGAAAGTGCCAGTAGCCCAGTGGTAAAATACCTTGCCATTTGACCAACCAACTTGGGTTTGAATCCAGGGGTCTACATATTTTTAATTTCAAATCATGTAAAACGACGTCGTTTTACATCGTTTTACATCATTTGAAAACGACGTCGTTTCACTTAACGCCAACAATAAACGACGTCAAATATTTCTGTTAAATTTGTTGACAGCGTGCTAAATTGGCAAGTCAGGTAAAACATTGTTAATTAATTTTAAAGTCAATGAAAGTTTGGTGTTTTTTTGGTCAGTCCAAAAGTTTATGTTTCTTTTGGCAATTCGTGCAAAATTGTAGTTTTTTTTGGCCGAATTCTCTTTAATCAATACGTGTTACGGGGATTTCAGAGTGTTGGAGGATGTTTCAGATAGTATAGTCGCCATCAAGACACTTAAAGGTAATTTGTTGAAATTTTCAAATTAAATTAAGCATTACTCAAAAGTCGAGTAAGAATTGCACTTCTTTAATACCGAGAACAGGTACACATTCTCAAGATCTCAGCACGAGGAGAAAGGACGATCCGGAATGGCTGGTGATGCAAAGAGAAAAAGAAATTAAAATAATTGAATCTTGGATTTCAACTTATCAAAAAGATCTAAGAGGTCTTAACATGTCATAATAAGTTTAGATTATAATTTATATCCTTCGTAAAAAATAAGTCTTACCAGAAAGGGTTCATAATATATCTTTAGTATGTAAGTGAATAATTTGTACTTGCCGTGGAGTCAGTCAGTAGTCTTTTAAAATGGAATGGATATGAAAAACTATCCCCATATAGCTTTATTTATTTAATTTTTTTTGGTCGAATCCCTTTATAGCTTTATTTGTTAATACATCTGGACTAATTTCTCTAATTTATATCTACTTGGAGAACTTTTATTCTTTTACAAACATTCAGAATTTCAATATACTATAGTTTTTACAACCCACTTACAAACATACATATTGAAAAATGTACCGCCATGGTCTAAATACACGTTTTCCTATTACATGTCTTGGGCCCAATGCAACTCCTAAAATTTGATGGTTCCAAAAAAGCCTAATTAATTAATATTTGATCAAACCAAGCACCTCTCTAGCTTAGTAGCAGGCTAGCAGCCCACAACCACCCTTGCTTGTGCCCGAACTTTAGAAACTTTATTGCTGTAGTCTCTAAATCGCCTCTGTCAAAAATTTAACTTCATCAACGACAATCACATGTTAACTACGCTCAGATTCTTAAAGTAACCATCCGATCGGAGAACGCTAACGACAATTTTTTTTTTGTCAATAGAACCCTAACGACAATCACATATAAGGTTTATTATACTGCCATAAACTGAATAAAAATATGACCTTAAAATATAGGAGAATTTGTCAAATATGACTCAAAATTTGACTTTGATTGCAAAAGTATACCCAAACTTGAATCAAATGAAAAGTAACACAAAAACCTTGTGAAATTACATCCAACTCCTTGTGACCAAACAAAAAAACAGAACTTATTTTTACGAATATAGCCTCAGAAAGTCTTCTGAGTCTTCTGAGATATTGTACGTCGTCAAGACGATGTCCATGGAAGTCTTGTGGTATAGTTGATCTTAAAAATAATTTTTAAAATTTTTAAAAAATATTTGAAAAGTGAAAAATTAAAATCATGTAATTATAAACAATTTTTAAGTGATATAAATAAAGATATAATAAAATTGAATAGTTTTCAACATAGATGAGTGAAAGTAGTTAATCATGATATTTTTTGGCTTAGGGTTTGATAACATATGTTGTAGTATTGTATGTATTCTTAGGGTTAGATTTTAGAAAGCTTAAATATTTTTTTTGAAAAATTAAAATTTTTACGTATATGTGTTTATTTTTGTGTATAGTAAACACTTTTTAAGTTTAATTTGATTTTATGAAGTGTTTAGTTAGTTAATTTAGTTAGTTAATTTAGTTTAGGGATTATGTTTAGGGTCTAGACGACTAACAGGTAAGTCGTCTGGCGATTAAAAGACTTCTCTGAAAGTGTTCTAACTTCCGCTAAAAATATTTTAGTTTCCCGCTAAAAATATTGAAGTCTTCTGGGCGACTTACAAGTCGTCTAGGAGTTTTTTTATTAGAAAACTTACTTGAAAGTCTTCTGAATCGAAAATATCTAACCTTATTGGAAATTTTGTCTCCATATATAAAGAAAAAATTTGCACATTCTCTCTTCTCCTCTCAAATGGCTGCAACAAAAATGTTATGTTCCTGATTCTAAAACTCTCAGCCTCTCTCTAATCTCTTTGAACTTATAAACACCAAACTTTATATCAGTTTATTGTTTTTGTCTCATGTCTTTCTCACTAGTTTATCTTGTTTTACAGGTTTTTCATCACATGGTTCTCATCTTCCACTCATTTAAAGGTAGATCTATTAATTTTAGATATGTGTTTTTGAGTGTTCTATAAAGGTAGATCTATCTAATATTCCACTCATTTTTTCCGTTTTTTAAGCCATTTGAACTTTTTTGGATATGTAGGTTTTTCAGATCTGGATTTGGATATGCTGGTTTTTCAGATCTGGAAGACTTTTGGGAGGTCTTCTCAGAAGTCTTCTAAAATATAATGCGCTAGAAGACTTGACTTCGTGGAAGTCTTCTGACGGAGTCTTCTCTCATGTCTCCCTTTCATAACAGATCTGAATGTTTTGGTAAGTTTTTATGTCTGATTTTTCTTCATTTAGTAACCTCCTGTTGCATAAAGTTCTTACCTTTTACCCAAACTAAAACTCTTCAAACCCACTCTAATCTCTTTAACTTGAAAACACCAAACTTTATATGAATTTTTCATTTTTGTCTCATGTCTTTCCACTAATCTATCTTTTTGTTACATGTTTTTAACCAGATGGTTCTCATCTTCCACTTGGATGTGTGTTCTATAAAAGTATATTTATATAATCTTCCACTTTTCTCTATTTTTAAGCCATTTGAACATTTTTTTATATGCAAGTTTTTCAGATCTGGGTTTGAAGACTTCTAGCGCATTATTTTTTAGAAGATTTCCGAGAAGACTTCTCATAAGTCTTCCAAAGTCTTCTAAAATATAATGTGCTAGAAGACTTCCACGAAGTCTTCCAGAAGACTTCTGACGGAGTCTTCCAGAAGACTTCTGACGGAGTCTTCTTCCATATTATGTGGAGTCCAAGCTTGTCTTTGTAGAGGAATGATCTATAATACTTTTGTTTGTGGTATGTTTTGTGATTTGCATGTGTACTCCTTTAGTTGTGATTTTTTTTTTGTAAATTTGAAGAGATATTAATAAAACAGTTTGGTAAATATATTCATATTCCATAATATTATCTTGCCAAAATTACTTGACATAATTGAAGTTATTGATACAACTTCAATAGCAAAACACAATAACAAAAAAAACTAATCAAATTTATTACAATTAAGGGAGAAGAATTCTCAAGAAAACTTAGTCAAATTTACAAAAGATAAATCATTACATAAGTTCAAAGTCTTCTCGGAAGACTTAAATTTAAAGCTGAAAATTGAAATATAAGCAGCAAATTTAGGCGGAAAATTAAAATTTAAGCAGGAAACTCAGAATTTTAAGTGAAAATTGAAATTTCAAATTTCTTGAAAGTTAAAAAGTATATCTTATGATCTAAGAAAACACATTAAACCATGGTACTTGATATTCTTGAAGTTACTTAACACTTTTGAAAATTAAATAAACATATCTTAAAGTTACTTAACAAATTTACAAAAACTAACGTAACACTTCTGGAAACATTAATACACATGAATGTCAGTAAACTCATAATTAAAACCAATTAAGTTATGAATTTCATTCAGGAGCTCAAATATCGACTAATATACATGAATTAACGAAAAAATATTAAAAAGTCTTTATAGTTTTAGAGAAAATGAAAGTTTATTAAACATTGATGCAGACGACTTCCACGAAGGTCGTCTGGTAGACTTTTAGGAAGTTGTCCATTTGAGTTAGTTTTGCAATTTATTTTTAATCTAGACGACTTACATGGAAGTCGTCCAGCTTTGTTTGTTAAAAAAAAATTGAGTTTTGCATTTGACCGGATTGTGTCAGAAATTTGACTTTTTCTGGACAACTTACACATAAGTCGTCCAGTAGAAAATTAAAAAATTAATATTTTGTTATACCTAGACGACTTCCATGTAAGTCATCTCAAGTTAGTTTTGCAATTGAAAAATAAAACAAAAAAAAATTATTTTTTTCTAGACGACTTACACGAAGTCGTCCAAGATAAGCAATGTTTGACCAGAATCTCGGAATAAAATCATGGAAGACTTTCGTGTAAGTCGTCTAACGGACGACTTCCGTGTAAGTCGTCTAGAAAAAAATAAATTTTTATGCTTTATTTTTCAATTGCAAAACTAACTTGCGTCTAGGTATTAAAAAATATTGATTTTTAAATTTTCTACTGGACGACTTATGTGTAAGTCATACAGAAAAAGTCAAATTTCTGACACAATCCGGTCAAATGCAAAACTAACTTGTTTACCCTAGAAGACTTACATGGAAATCGTCTCGATTTTTTTTTAACAAACAAAGATGGACGACTTCCATGTAAGTCCTCCATCTTTAAACACATTTAAAAGTCAATTGCAAAATTAACATCTGCATTGACCAGAAAACTTCCTTATAAGTTGTCTACAGCCAGAAGACTTACCCGAAAGTCGTCTGGGCGAACAGATCTTTAAAAAAAAAACTGATTTCATAGTTTCAACCAGTGAGATAACTTGTTTAGCACACATAAGTCTTCTCCAAGCACCCAGAATCTCAAACAAAAGTGACCCACCAAGAATCGTAAGCTTCAATGGGTCTATGAACCATAAAAATTCTAGAATCAAAATCTTGGTTTTTTTTTATGAATATAGAGAGAAAGTGAAAGAGATGTTGTTTTTAGTTCATAAGAATTGAGAAAGAAGAAGTGTAAATCGATTTGAGGTAGATTAAGAGCTTCAAATTGGTTGTTCATGGTGGTTGGTGTATTGAAGACAATGACAATCTTGTAAATACTTGAAGTTGTTGAGGTTGAGAGAGTAAAAATGTCATTTTTGAAAAATAAAATAAAATAAAAATTTAGTGGTATTTTCATGAATAACCTGAACTTGTGGGGTGGATAGGACAAAAAAATATCCAAAAAAATATAGGTTAGTTTTGTAGTTGACTTTGAATTTTGAGTCTATTTTGCAAAAAACCCTAAAATATATGCAGATAAATTACTGTGGTGTACATATTCTAACGACAATAAGAGTTTCACAATTTGTTTTCTCAGCATACTTATTTTATTAAATACAAGACAATTATTGATCTGCAAGAACATAATTTTAGACTTCTTTTAGAGATTTTCAGAACTTTTTGGTGAGCATAAATTTTGTTGTTAACTTTAATAAATTAATTTTAATATATTAATTTAGGGTCTTATTTTATTTATTATTGACAAGTCAATGTAGGACACTTAAATAATTAGTTAATATGATATATTTGATTACTTACATTAACTATTAAACCAACTATTTTTCGTTGGCAAAAAAAAACTATTAAACTAACTATAAATTTGAATTTGCTTTTTTTAATTATAACAAAATCTGTTGAAAAAGCACCTAACGAAAAAAAAGAAGTAAAAATTTAAATATTTTTGTAAAATAGCACATTAATTAAAAATTTAAATGATTTTATAAAATTTTATTTGAAAACAAGAAAATAAAATTATATACTATTTTTATAAATTTTATAATTATATTATGTATTATATAATTGAATGGAATGAAACATATTATAGTCATAGTCATCGGTAACAATTAACATCGTGTAATTAAACGTATTAATCATAATATCAATTTATTGATAAAATTTGATTTTCGATCTAATTACACTACAAGAAAACAGCGGTATTCTGACGGACATTCCGACGGAAAATGAAATCCTCGGAATATACCGACGGAATTCCGAGGAAATATCAATCCGTCGGAATATTCCGAGGAAATTCGGAGGAAAAATGGGTTCCTCGAAAAAAACCGATGAATTTCGAGGAAATATTATAGCCGTTAGAGAGCCGTTGGGGGATTTTACAAAATTCCGAGGAAATTCCGACGAACTAGC
>NC_027749.1:6798627-6799557 GCF_000695525.1 Brassica oleracea var. oleracea | reverse complement strand
TATTTGTCCGTCTAAAATCCCTCGCAAAATACCGACGACATAGCGACGACAATGGGTTTCATTGAAGTTTGGAAATGTCCTCGGTAATTCGTCGGTATATTCCGACGAATTACCGAGGACATGTGTTTCTAAAAAATTTCAAACATAAAAATACATAAATTTAGATGCCAAAACTATGAAAATAACACATAATAAGTGTTTAGTATAGTATTAGATCGCAACCGTTCAAATATAACAACTCATTAAAATATTTATGTATGCATATCATTGTTTTCATAACATCTCATCTTAACACTCATATACTTATACAATCATATTCATCTAATCTTACACTACAAAAAATGATGTTGTGTAAAATCGTGTTATAAAAACATTTTTATTGTAAAATCTTTATGCAAATACTATATATATTATCAAAGATTTGGATTTTGCATTTAGAAACTTGTAATCAACACCCTGAACACTAAGTCGTCGGAATTCCGTCGGAAAAGGTCGTCAGTATTCCGTCCGAATATACTGACGGACACCAATTCCGTCGGAATTTCAATTTACCGGAAAAACCAAACCGCGTGAAAATTTTCGCGAAAAGCCAATTGGAATATATTTAATTATCCCGAAGGAATACTGACGAATCCGTGTCTGTCGGAAACGTTAAATATAATTACCCTTCTTCTTCCTTCTTCGTTATTTCCGCCTCCGCCTCTCCCTCAATCCTCTCCGCGATTTCTCACCCTTTCACGGCGATTCCGACCATTCTCGATCTCCCATCACCGGCGAATCCTCTTCTCACCCTCATATTTCTTCCCCAAACCCCAAATCATGTAAGAATCATCCCAACCTTGTTTTATCTCAATTGTTTAGGGTTTTGGAAGTTAGATCTCGAATTTTAGGTTGTTTGATTGAAAATTTTAGGATTGAATGGATAGTTTA
>NC_027749.1:6798216-6798475 GCF_000695525.1 Brassica oleracea var. oleracea | reverse complement strand
CCTTAAAATTTTTTAAAAATATTTAACAACATTTTTCTATATTTATAAATTTTTTATAATTTTGTATACAAATATATATATATATAAATCATGTATAATAAAAAAATTTAAAAAATTTATAATTTTTTATAAGTTTCCAGTAATAAACTATGTATAATAAAAAATTTATAAATTTTTAATAGTTTTTTTTAAAACGTTTATAAAACCTTCTGTAAATATATAAATGAAAACATTAAAAATAGAAATGATTTGTAAATAT
>NC_027749.1:6779367-6797742 GCF_000695525.1 Brassica oleracea var. oleracea | reverse complement strand
AAAGGTTCACCAAGTCGAGAAATGGCATTAGCAGAAGCCTCAACCAGATGATGTACTCCATGCTCTGTTTTGGATATTCAAAGTGGAGTGTGATCCCTTCCGACGAACGAGAGTTGTGGTTTCGTCAGTTTGCGGTAGTAACTCTTCATTTTTTTAAAGTATTTACATTTTTTTAAATATATTTACTTATTAAATTATGTTTATTTTGTAGTAAGAGTTCAACTGGCACTCCGATCTCACAGAAACAGTCCGTAAGAAATTCAACGAAAATGCCATGGACTCTTATACGAAGCAGATGAACGCGTGGAAGACAGTTTGGCAGAAGAACAAGACGCCACGGTTCATCAACGGGACGATGTGGGAGCAGTTGATAGCTCATTGGGAGAAGGAAGAAACTGCAGAGACGTCTTCTAGGAACTCCAAGAACCGGAAGGGCGATCGTGGCGGGAAAGGTATGTATGTGCACAATCTCGGCGCTTGCTCTATGTCTACTAAGGAGGATGAACTTGTAAGTTTTTTATTATTATTTATCTTTATATTTTTTAAATAAATATTTTATATATTTCTTGGCTAATAATGACGGTTTTTTAGATCGAAGCAAATGACGGCAATCCCGTTGATCGTCTCCAACTCATTAAGGTGGCTCACACTAACAAGACGACAAGTCAAATTCAGGACCCCGTGATCAAAGGTGTCGTTGATTTTGTGGAAGCTGAAATAGCATCTCAATCTCAGCATCTCTCTGATGACGGCGATTCTACGGGAGCTTCAACCAACTTGTCCCTATTGCAAATAAATGAAATGGTTGAAAAGGTAATTTTTTTTATTAATATATTTTTTATAATTTTGATTACTAACTTTAAATATTTTTTTAGGCGGTTCCTAAAAGGAAAGGAGGCCGTTTAGTTGGGTTGGCCCGCCGTGCTTCTTCGTATCCGGCATCTTCTTTGCAAGCTCCGTATGCCGATCCCATGATTCTCGAGGAGCTACATGACAAAGATGAACGGATTGGGGGCATTGGAGGAGCAGAACACCACTATCTTTTCTGAGAATGCCACTATCCGTTCGAAGAATGCCACTATCCTTGCTGAGCTGGCATCCCAGAAGAAGTTCAACGCGGAGTCCTCGGAAAATACCGACGGACTAT
The DNA here is from genome assembly GCF_000695525.1 of Brassica oleracea var. oleracea. NCBI lineage: Eukaryota > Viridiplantae > Streptophyta > Magnoliopsida > Brassicales > Brassicaceae > Brassica > Brassica oleracea. The sequence continues at coordinate 6,796,595 of NC_027749.1, read as the reverse complement.
GGTTTGTCGGAAAATACTTACGGAGAAGGTTCCTCGAAAAATTCCGACGAACCATTGTCCGTCGGTATCTTCCGACGAACCATTGTCCGTCGGTATTTTCCGAGGACTCCATTCGTCAGTATAGTCCGAGGAACGTGCTCCGTCGGTATATACTTTTTCCGATGAACTCTGGTCTCGTGTGTCCGCATCGGAATATCGTCGGAAGTTCGTTAGAATGACGTTTCTCGGTATTCGTCAGAAAGTCGTCTGAAGGTCTGACGAAATTCCGACGAATACTTTTTTTCCGACAAAATGATACCGACGAATTGGTTCGTCAGAAATTCGTTGGAATCGGTCTATTCCGATGAATTTCTGACGATTTCGGCCATCAGAATCCTCCTGTTTTCTTGTACCTTTTTTGTTAAGAAAAAAACCCTAATCTTTGTTTCATATATAGTTTTACCTTTTGTATTTTATAAGTCATAACTTGTTTGTTAAGCAACTTTTACCATGCGTTTTAAACATTTCAATATCTATCAATTTAAATTCCGGTGGAATTATGGAAAAAACTTTTAATTCTATACTCTTCACGTCAATGATGTAACACAAAACATCTTCTAGCTCATTCATATATTAGTTATCCGAGGAGGGTATTACTTGAGATATGCACGACTAACTCAAAAACTCTACGAATGCCATCATGCAGATGAACAGATGACAATACAATTTGCTTAAATAGATAAATCAAGAGGTGCGTTAAAATTACGCATTATGTGGTCTAGGTAACCAGAAGAAACAAACAAAACAAAGCAAAAGCAGATGCTGCCAAGAACCTTCCATAGACCCAGTCTTCCCTTTTTGATGAAAATCCCTAATCCTTGTTTTGCATATATAGTTTTACCTTTTGTATCTGATAGTAATTACTTGTTTGTTAAGCAGCTATATGGTTTTGATTTATTTTAATAATATTCCTTATAGAATTCAAAGAAAAAGTTACTGATAAAACTCCTCACTAAACTCTGAAACGAAAATATAAATTATCATATTATATAGAAATCTGCAGATTTATCTATTTCCGTCACCAAAAATAATTATAAACAGCACTCATCACATTTACATAATCATATAAACTTTTTTCCTCCAACAACATGAAGTTATGATTATTTTCTTACCTGTTTTGTCACAATATAATAAATAGATTAAAAAACACATGTGCTTATGGAGTAGTAGGGTCGGCCCGCCCTACGGACGAGATATACTTTACTTGTGATCTATGTTATTAATTTTTATATAATTTTGTAATTTGTGTTTTAGGTTCACATTTGCAAAAGGTGCGTATGAAATATACTATTTTATTAATTTAAGTTATTGGTTAGTTAATTTGTAAATAATTTTTGTTTGACTTTTTGCTTCTATGATATTACTATGATTGAGTTATTATATCATTTTCAATTGAATTTTTTTTATTAAAGTATTTAAAAAAATCACATTTAGTTAATGTAAGTGATTTATTATATATTAACATCTAAATAATTTATTTGTCATATCTCAATTTTAGTGTTTGGCCCTTTTAAAGTAGGAAGCTTGAGTATGTGAACTGATCTTTATATTTTGTCTTTTAAATGTTGTTTGGGTTAATATGACAATTCTTTTTGGTTTTCGTATGTGGCCCTGCAAAATTAATAGTGAGTTTTTAGTGATGGTATGATAGGTAGACGATTTTGAACTTTTTTGGAATGTTTTTAGTACTGTAAGTATTAACTCGGAGGTTAAATTAACATGAAATTTTTAGCTTTATTTGGAAAACCACTTGAGTTCAAAATTAACATGCAATTTAAGTCTCAGCCCTAAGTTTCATATTCTTCCTGTGATTTATAAGAAATATTTAACAGCCCTACTTGGAAGCTCACATAAAGATTGTCAGAGACCGTTTGTTCTCTTATTCTTAAAGGGAAACAACCTGTTTAGGACCATATAAACTCATAAGTTTGGTGCTAATAGTTTTTTTTTTGTTTGGAACACAAAAACAATAGTTTACTTACTAAAGTTGTGTTTAAAAAAAATAATGTTTGTGTTTTATTGGAAGAGGTAAGAAAAAAGTAAGAGACATAAACTATGGCACTTGCACGTGAAAGTCTGGTGCTATTTGAATTAAAATCCAAGTGGCATATTTTTGTTATTTTCTCTTATTTTTAGGGTTTTAAGGATTTACTAAAAGTTAAATGAATACTGATTTTTTTTTAAGACAAATTAATGGATCAAAATTAAGTTTTTTTTTGTCACGAAGATTTTCAAAACATTTACAGACAGTATACAGTGTACAGATTAAATGAAAATGCATTATTTAATTTGTTTTCCGTAATAAATACAGAACTTAATAGGAAACTATTGTTCGCTTCAGTAAAAAAAACTATTGTTAAAAAAAAATAATGTTTATTAATAAAAGAAATTGCAAATTACAAAACTGGCATTTACTACTTTGTATTTGTGTTTCTTTGAATCGGGCTTTGATTTAACATTACTAAATAACTCTATTCAATAAAGTTAACAAAAATATATGATCGTACAGTCGTAAAGAAGCTATTTACTCTATTTTTTAATACATATTTTCGTCACCATCATCTTAAAAGAAAAGCCTTGAGAAAAATCAAATGCGTCTTTATCTCTTCAGTTTATTTATTTATTTGAGAGATGATATTCAATTATAACAAAGAAGTGTAAAATATTACATCCCCAATGGGGCAGATTCGATTGAGACTTCAAATAAAAATCGGAGACTGGTTATCTGGTGGGAATAAATCACTGAAAAACAGACTCTAGCTGATTATCAAGCAAATCTACAGCAACATTTGTTTCATAATCAAGCAGCTATCAACACAGAATAATCTGTTGCCGACAATCGAAAAAATACCGTAGAAATCTGCGGAATGATTTAGAAGGAAAAAATGATGATCTTCACTGAATTAAATTCACTTATTTATAGGTTTAAATCCACAACAATTTGAGATAGGAGATGTATGGAATGAGACGTCTCGGATGAGTGGGTCGGTGATATTAATGAAAACATTAATTGTATTTAATAAATCTAACAGAGAACAGTAACGCTGCAGTTTTTTTTCAGCGGGAAGAAGAAAAAACATGTCATAACCTAAGTCAAATAATGTTTTTCGTACATACCAACTTCAAAAATAATAGTCTTGCTGAATGGCTCATCCTAAGTCAAATTTCTTGGTTTTTTAGCAAGTCCAAATTAAACCTATCCCATTAATTGAAACGCAGCACTTTAGAGTTGACGGACACGTGTCGAGACCAGAACAGTCGACTTAATGACGTGGCGCTGAGGTCTATTCACAGAGCAGAGAGACGGACATTTTATATATATATATATATAGATATATAGATTCTGCACTGGAACATCCTCTCATCCTCTGTTTAACAATTAACACTGCGTACTTCTCTATCTCTCTCTCTCTCATAAAAGAAGCGAATCTGCAAATTCTCTGTTTTCATGAAAATCCGAGATTGACGACGATCATAACACTTTACAATTTCGCGGCTTATTTCTCCATTCTATGTCCTCCCACAAGGATAAAGTTTTGATCTTTTCGATTCCCGACGACATATAGAGATCTCACCACTTGTCAGCAACTTAGACCATTACCACAACTCGTAAGCAGCCATGGCGGCTGCTCTGTTTTCAACCGCTATTCTAATTTGTTTACTACCGGTTTCGGTTTCATCTTCCGGTTTCCCGGCGGCCCTGAAACTGGAAAGAGCCATTCCGGCGAATCACGAGATGGAAATGAATGAACTCAAGGCGCGTGACAGAACCAGGCACGGCAGATTGTTGCAGTCTCTCGGCGGAGTAGTTGATTTCCCCGTCGACGGAACTTTTGATCCTTTCGTCGTTGGGTAACATAAAGTTTCCATCTTTAATTGCCCACAAGGTGTTTGAGTCATTGTCTCAATCAAAAAGGTTGTTTCTTTGGTTTTTAAAAACAGATTATACTACACGAAACTGCGACTGGGATCACCTCCAAGAGACTTTTATGTACAGATTGACACAGGAAGCGATGTGTTGTGGGTTAGTTGTGCTTCTTGCAATGGCTGTCCTCAAACCAGTGGACTCCAAGTAAAAACCTTCTCCATCTCTTTTCTTTTTTCATTTTTGAAAATTATCTGATATTTGAGATTAATGCGATGCTCTGTTTTGCAGATTCAATTGAATTACTTTGATCCAGGGAGCTCGGCAACAGCGACGCCAATCTCATGTTCTGACCAAAGATGCAGCTGGGGCGTTCAGTCCTCTGACTCAGGCTGTTCTGTTCAAAACAACCTCTGCGCTTACACGTTTCAGTATGGAGATGGAAGTGGCACCTCGGGGTACTACGTCTCTGATCTCTTGCAGTTTGACATGATTGTTGGAAGCTCTCTTGTCCCAAACTCAACCGCTCAGGTTGTGTTCGGGTGAGTTTATTTCATCAATGTTCAAAAATCATCAATACAGGCCACTAGACTTGACTTTGTTCTCTTTCTGGAACAGATGCAGCACCTCGCAGACGGGGGATTTAGTGAAGCCGGACCGAGCTGTTGATGGGATCTTCGGGTTCGGGCAACAAGGAATGTCTGTGATTTCTCAGCTCGCTTCGCAGGGAGTAGCTCCTAGAGTGTTCTCACACTGCTTGAAAGGAGAGAACGGAGGCGGAGGGATATTGGTTCTTGGAGAGATTGTGGAGCCAAACATGGTCTTTACTCCACTCGTTCCCTCACAGTAAAAGATCTCTTTATCCCTCCTCTAAACGGTTTCATTTCAAAAAGAACTGTTCAAATGTTAATCGTATGATCTCAGGCCTCATTACAATGTGAATCTGCTGAGCATCTCAGTGAATGGCCAAGCTTTACCTATCAATCCATCTGTCTTCTCCACATCGAACGGCCAGGGAACGATCATCGATACTGGTACAACGTTGGCTTACCTTTCTGAAGCAGCCTATATTCCTTTCGTTGAAGCTGTAAGTAATAAAACTCCCATGTGCAGTTTTTGTCTCCCATAGCGTATCTAAAATGCAATCTTTCTTGTGGAAATTTTCAGATCACGAATGCTGTTTCGCAGTCTGTGAGACCCGTTGTTTCCAAAGGGAATCAATGTTACGTATTAACCTCGAGGTTCATACTATCTTCTAAGCATGTCTTCTTATTAGTAGTATCAATATAGTGGAAAAAATGCTGAAACATTTGTTTGGTTGTTACTGTAAAATGATCAGTGTGGCAGACGTGTTTCCACCGGTCAGCTTGAACTTTGCTGGTGGAGCATCCATGTTCTTGAATCCTCAGGATTACCTCATACAGCAAAACAACGTCGTAAGTACTTTTAACTCTGCTTCCATTTGTAGGAATCTGTTTCTTTTCCGGTATAACATCAGTCTCTGCACTATGCTATCTAGGGAGGTACTGCAGTGTGGTGCATCGGTTTTCAAAGGATACAGAATCAAGGGATAACGATCCTTGGAGGTAAGCCTTTATTACTTGAAATTTACGTTCTGTAGTACAGAAACATATGTTTTACATCTTTTGCCATTGCAGATTTAGTTCTTAAAGACAAAATCTTTGTCTATGATCTGGTCGGTCAGAGAATCGGATGGGCGAACTACGACTGTAAAAATCTCATTCCTTTTAAACTCAAACGTGATCCATAAGCATTCTCATCTTTTCACATATACAAATCTCTCAAACTTCTTTCAGGTTCAATGTCTGTAAATGTCTCTGCGACTAGCAGCAGCGGAAGAAGCGAGTACGTGAACGCAGGACAGTTTAGTGACAATGCAGCGCCACAGAAGCTGTCTTTGGACATTGTCGGAAACATTATTATGTTATTACTATTGGTAATCAACATGTTTTTATAGCAGACAACTTTTACAGATTTGCATTTATCTAGTTTATTGTGTGTTGTTTGTGGTTGCTGGAGAGTAATTATCTCCCGACCGGCGAAGCCAAGCAGAAGAGAAGTTAACTTCTTTGTTTGTTACATTCTATTGTTATAGTTACGGATGTAATAATTCGTTTCTTAGTGGTGTTTGTGTATCTCTTTGTTCTGATCCAAGGCACTATTTTGATATCAAGTATAATACACTAAAGTAATTAGATATTCAATACCCAAGAGCATAAAAGAATATGAAGTGCATCAAATGACCAGAGGCAACTGCATTGCTCAAAAACTAATTCTTAGTCAACTACCGATCAAGGACCTTCACCAATAGGGCCCTTAATACTAAAACAAGTTTCAAACTTTAAGTCACAATTAGGTATGAGCATTTCTGCTTCGGTTCGGTTTTTTCAATTTTTTTATTTTTTGTTCTAGAATCTATTTTGATATTTAGAAAATTTGGTTTGGTTTCAGTTTGGATAACAATGTTGGAAACTAACTAATACCCAAAAAAAAATTTAAGGTCCAATTCTGTTTTTTCAGTTATGTTTCCGATTTTCGAATCATTTTTGTTAGTTTGGATAAAAAATTTAAACAATTTGAGAGTTTTAGAAAATAAAATTGGGTAGTTATAAGGGCAAATCTCCAAAATAACACATTTCTAAGTTTATATCACAAAAATAGCACTCAAAAACTAAAATGACCAAAATAGCATTTTATTTTTTGAAAATTTTAATTTTTTTATTTTTCAAAATTTGAAATCTTATCCCCAAAACCTCATTTCTCAACTCTAAACCCTAAACCCTAAACTCTAAACCCTAAACTTTAAACCCTAAACTCTAAACCCTAAACTCTAAATCTTAAACCCCACCCTTTAACTCTAAACCCTAAGTTTGTGACTTTTGATAAAACACTATTTTTGTGACTTTTGACCTTGAATGCTAGTTTGGGAACAAAAACTTGATTTAGTGCTATTTTTGTCTTTTTTTCTCCGGTTATAATTTTTAGGATAGAATATGAAGTAGTTCAAATGATTTATAATATATTTGGTTATTTTCAATAGTGTAAACTACCTCTTAAAAATTTGGATATCCACTCAGCTATTGGTTCGGTTTTTCATATATTTATTTAGCCCCCTCTTGTGTTTAGTTTAACTCCGGCGATGGCTGATGAGAAGAACGGCGGACGTCTCAGCGACGCTAGCGATTACTCGTCGGAGGACGAAGGAACAGAGGATTACAGGAGAGGAGGCTACCACGCGGTGCGAGTGGGGATACTTTCAAGAATGGATCTTATGTGATTCAGAGTAAGCTTGGTTGGGGTCACTTCTCCACTGTTTGGCTCGCTTGGGACACCCTAAACTCTGTAAGCTCACTTTTCTCTTCTTCATAGTTTGTTTATCAGAGATTCAAGTTAGGGTTTTAGTAAAAGGAAGCTCCTTTGTAAGGATTGAGCTACCTTGCTGGATTGCTGTATAATAAGAATGTTGAAATATGGAAACTTTATAGCAAGTTCACAATTCTTTTCTATTGGTTCTTTGTGGATGTAGATTTTTGATCTTGCTTTCTCTTCGTTTATCAGAGATTCAATGTAGGGTTTTAGAGGAGGAAGTTCCTTTGTTAGGATTGAGCTAGCTTTTTGGATTGCTTTAGATTGAGAATGTTGAAGATGGAAGCTCTTGTTGTTACAAGTTCACAAGTTTTATCTACTGGTTCTCTGTGGATGTAGATTTTGATTTTCCTTCTTCTTTGTTTATCAGATATTCAATTTAGGGTTTTAGAGAATTCCTTTGTTAGGAGGATTGAGTTACAAGTTCACAAGTTTTATGTTTGGAACTCTCTGTTTATCATGTTGGATTTTGATCTTGCTTTTTGATTCATTGTTTGTAGCGTTATGTAGCTTTGAAGATCCAGAAGAGCGCACAGCACTACACTGAGGCAGCAATGGACGAGATTAAAATCTTGAAACAGATTGCTGAAGGCGACAGCTGATGATACCAAGTGTGTTGTGAAGCTTCTTGATCATTTCAAGCACGCGGGTCCTAACGGGCAACATGTTTGCATGGTCTTCGAGTATTTGGGAGATAACCTCTTGTCGGTCATCAAGTACAGCGATTACCGAGGTGTTCCTCTTAGCATGGTGAAAGAGCTCTGTTTCCATATTTTAGTTGGGTTGGATTATCTCCACCGCAAGCTCTCTATTATTCACACCGATATCAAGCCGGAGAACATTGTGTTATGTTCCACCATCAACCCTGAAGCAGATGCTCGGAGATCTGGTACTCCTCTCGTTCTTCCAAACGATAAGGACAAGACGGTTACCGTTGATAAAGAAGAAACTAAGAGTTACACGTACGGTGCGGATATGACTAAGAATCAGAAGAAGAAGAAGATCCGTAAGAAAGCTAAGAAGGTAGTGGTTGAAGGATGCGGTGGAGAGGAAGGTTCAGAGGAGAATGAGAGAGCTTCGAACGGAAACTCAACTGCGGAGAGTTCAGAAAGAGCAAAAGACAGCCAAAAGAGTGGCAACAATCGGAGAGGAAGTCGGTCCACAAGGCGGAAGTTACTCGCGGATGTTGATAGGAAGTGCAAGCTGGTTGATTTTGGGAATGCTTGCTGGACTTATAAACAGTTCACAAGTGATATTCAGACAAGGCAGTACCGATCTCCCGAGGTTATTCTCGGCTCAAAGTACTCAACCTCGGCGGATATGTGGTCGTTTGCCTGCATCTGCTGGTGATGTCCTATTCGATCCTCACAGTGGTGAAAACTTTGAGCGTGATGAGGTATATATATATATATCTCTTACTTGCTCTTTTTTAGTTCGTTTGTGATTCAATACTGATGGAGTTTCGTTTCAGGATCACTTGGCGTTGATGATGGAGCTTCTTGGGATGATGCCACGAAAGGTAAAGCTCTGAGAAACACAGTGTTTTAACTTGTCAATCAGTATCGTTTTCGAGTTTGGCATTGATGATGGGACTTTTTGATGCAGATTGCATTAGGAGGACGGTATTCACGGGATTACTTCAACAGACAGGGTGAGCTAAGGCACATTAGGAGGTTACGGTTTTGGCCACTGAGCAAGGTTTTAATGGAGAAATATGAGTTCAGCGAGGAAGATGCGATGCGGTTGCTTTGCAAGACTTCATCACTCCCATTCTTGAGTTCGCACCTGAGAAGAGACCTACGGCTGCTCAGTGCTTAACGCACCCTTGGATGAATCCTGTCCCTAGATCGTTGAAAGCATCGTCGAGTCCACGAAGACTCAAAGAAGAAGAAGAAGAAGAAGCAAGGGATGAGAATAAAAGCAAGGAAAAGGATGAGAGGGAAGCTATGGAGGTTGGTGTTGGGAATATAGCTATTGATGGCTCAGAGTTGAAGACCTCAGGAAGAGAAGGTCGTCAATCTGCTCGTAGTGATCTTCGCACTTAAAGAAAACAGAATCCTAGTGAAAAAAAGTTTTGTATTTGTCTTTTGATCTCTTCTTCGGGAATCAAGGATTTGGATACTGTATTGATTATTATTTTGTTCCCTTCGCTTGTTGAAAACAAAAGATTTTGAAAACTCATTGGCTTTTGAACCAATTGAGATGATTCATAACGCTACCAAATAGTGTGGTGCAGATCATAGGCAATGATGGCATAGCTTACAAGTCCTCTGGGTTCAATGAAAAGCACACTAAAATTATATATCATGACATTTTATGAACTCACCTTTCTCTAAGTTAATAGGAGCCTGACTAATGGCAAATGTGTATAAAAGGTAAAAGTCCTTTAAAATAAAATAAAATAAAATAGAGCTTGATCTACTTATCCGCGTGGATGTTAATTTTTATCTTTTTATAAATTGTTTAATAACATTTCTAAATAAATAAGTTATTTGGATATTTTAGGTTCCTGCAAATCTATTCGACCCAGAAGGATTTGAATCTGAATCCTGTCCAAAGATTTAGAATATCCGAACAAAGTTAAAACCAAAAATTCGATACAAAATAAACGATCCATTCTCAAACTGGTCGGTTGAATTCTTGTCATGAATAAATCAATTTCATTCAAATTTATGAAATTATTTTGGTTAAATTTAATTCGAATAAATGTTGGCAAATTATTATGGTAAATATAATTAATGAAATAATTAGAAAAACTGAAAAATGGAATGTAAAATATGTAATAAAAACACTTAAAATAAATAAGTTCTATATTGTATTATATAATAAATGAAGCCGAAATAATTAGAAAATACAAATGAAGTGGTTATAATTAGTTTAAAAAGAACAAAAATATGTAAAAAAATCGCTTAAAATTAGGCAAGTGTTATTTTGTAGAATAGATTAATATAGGTTACAAAATGAAACATGAATTAGTAGAAGGACTGTTTTGCGAATTAGGTAAAAGATATGTTCGAATGGAAATAAGGGCAGAGGAGAAACAAAACACACAGAGAGAGAGAGAGAGAGAGAGAGCTTCAATGGAGGAAGACGATGAAGTGAAGCAAAGAAGTAAACTTGAAGAGAAACATTCTGATGAAAGAAGAGAAGAAGAAACAGAAATGGATTGTCCCTCGCATCATCCCCCGCCTCCACCTGATGAGGTAAAGCTCCGCCGTGACTCTTTCTTTGCTCTCGATAATATCTCCCTTTGCGCTTAATTGTAGAAACTGAGCTAAAAGATAGTTTCATCGTACTTTTTGTTTGTAAATAATGGATTGAAAGCTGTGACCTTTGTATGTTTCTGGCAGGTGTTCGACCTTGATACTACAGTTGATCCTAGCTATGTAATCTCACTGATAAGGAAACTCCTTCCTATCGATTCGGGAAGTGAAGAACGTGATCAAAGCACCGAGTTAAGGCATATGAATGCCAACACTGCGGTTCAAGCTTGGTCTGGAGATGGGTTTGTGGATGCTGCTTCTAAGGGTGATCCAGAGAGCATGGACATTGGAGGTAACCGTAAAGATTCCACTTCCGAGGAGAAGGACAAGGCGAGTTCATCAGTGGAAGAGGCATGGGAAGAGCATGGTTGCGTTTTGTGGGATCTTGCCGCCAGTGAAACCCATGCTGAGCTTATGGTAATAGTTTACACTTTGAAGTAATGCCTTTTTTTCGTTTCTTTTCTCTCAACATTTCAATGCCGACTAGTAGCACTGTTCTTGAGTTGAGTTTACAAATTGGTTCCATGTAGTTCCTTTTTTGTAATGATCTATCTATCGACTCTACGCACTGTAATTGAGACTGCAAGTCTGTGGTTAATTTTCTTATTCTGTCTTTTGGCTTTGCAGTTACATAACCTCATTTTACAAGTGCTTCACGCAAACCTTCTAGTTTCAACATCTGACCGCATTCGAGTACGAAACCCCACTTCCTGTTTTATCTCTCTCTCTCTCTCTCTCTTCCTGAAATGATTGTAATGTTTTCGTTTGGACTTGCAAGGAAATATCTCTCGGGATTATTGGGAACCTTGCTTGCCATGAATCTCTGTTGAAACACATTGAGTCTACATCCGGACTCGTCAATACACTTGTGGGGCAGTTGTTTCTCGATGATACTCAATGCCTAACTGAAGTTTGCAGGCAAGAGAAATCATAAATCATATTTGTTGAACGTCAAATGCAGATTCATGCTTTGATCAGTTGTTTTGGATTATCTAACTAACTTGAATCTGTGTTTCCATTAGGATACTCACCACAGGTCTCTATGGATCTGGATGCAATTTTTGGGCTGAGTATTTGCAGTCTGATGATATACTACGCCGTATTTTGTGGATTGCGGAAAATACCTTGAATCCTCATCTTATTGACAAGGTAACTTCTGATACTTGTGCTTGTAACTCAAGTCATACTTGCACTGGTGAATCTTATGCTTAAATGATTTACATTTTTTTCGATAGAGTGTAGGGCTATTGTTAGCTATCTTAGAAGATCAATCAGAGGTTGGGAAGCTACTGATCCCTCCACTAATGACTCTAGGTTTGACGAGTCTGTTGATCAATCTTCTTTCCTTCGAAATGAGCAAGTTGATAAAAGAAAGAGTTACAGAAAGGTAATGGAATTAATAGAAACTCTTATCTTAAGGGGTCATCAGGTGTTAGTAATGCTTTACCACTTGTGTATGATTTTACAGGTACTCCGTTCTTGAAATGATTTTCCGAGCTGTTGAAGCCCTTTCTGCTTCAGATACTCATTCTAAAGAGATTTGCTCTAGCAAACAACTTTTTCACTTAGTCTGTGATCTTATGAAACTTCAGGACAAAGCCGAGGTAGTTTTTGGTTTTGATATAAGAGCTTTTCCACTGAGTTGTAATTTAACAAACTCGACTTCACTGTAGGTGGCTGCATGTTGTGTTACTGCAGGAGTTTTAGTCGCAAATATTCTGTCGGAAACAGTCAGTTTCATTCAAGAAGTATCGCAAGGTGAACTAATTACTTTTTAATCCATGACATTTGCATAGATTAGCTTGTTCAACTGATGCTAAGATTACTGCACGTTGCAGATTTTTCTTTCTTGGAAGGTTTATTCAGTACTTTACCATTTGCTTCGGATGACGTAGAAGCAAGAGGAGCTCTTTGGAGCGTTATTGCTAGGTTACTTGCCAGAGTTAATGAGTCTGAGATAGACACATCTTGTGTGAGACAGTACATATTGGTTTTCCTAAGGAACTCAGATATTATAGAAGATGATCTTCTTGATATCCAACTAGAAGAAGATCCAAAAGAGGAGTCTCTAAACTCATTCCCTTCCCAGGGAAAGTCAAGCGCGCGAAGGATTGCTGTATCCACTCTTATATTCCTCTGTTTCTGTTGATCTTACATTCTTGCACAGATCTTTTCTTGACCTTTAGTGATAACAGATACAAAAGATTGAGTCGATGTTGAACAATTGGAATATTCGCAAGGAGGAAAGCATGAATGGGGACTGCTCTGTAAACACAGCTGATGTTAAAAGACTATATGATTGCTGTCAAAGATATATCAAGTAAGCTTTTGTCTCCATCTCTAGCATAAGCATTGTAAGACTTGTTTGCATTCAAATACCTTACTTCAGGTGATTTTGGAAATCTGAAACTCAGAACACTCTTATATTGCAATTGATCTTACAGTTCCATAGACTTGGATCTTGTTTAAAGTTTCATTCAACTGTCAGATTGACTTAAATTCATAATTTCTTCTTTCTCAATTGTAGATCAGTTGAAGGGTCTTAACTCATGGGGAATATTTCGCTTATAAGTTCTCAATCTTCTCTGTCTTTCATGGTCAACCAAGGCATCATCACATATTGACACATGAAGTCGCAAGCTTTAAGAAATCGCCGACCCAGTGAGCTTTTGAACAGACATATGTTCAGGTTAGAACTTGCCTGTGTGTTCTCATAGTCATAGATCACTTAAGACACTGTCTGATAAAATGTAAACCAGAGAAAGAGATTAGGGAAAAAAACTCAAATTTTCAGAACGAGAAGATTCAGAGTCTCTAGATAAATCTCGATTGTCTTGAAATTCAAATGGGCAAAACAACAGCACATAGTGGAAGTAACAAATCTTAAGCCATAGTCAAAAGCAACAATGATCTCGAGAAGAAAGAGAGATGGATCATTAGGAGATGAGAGAGATGCCAGAGAGCAAGAGATTGTCTGAGAGAATCTTGTTAGCAGCTTCTGTTGGATGAAACCCGTCCCAAAATACATACTCAGTTGCATTAGTACATGTCCCTACTGATTTAGGGTTACACAGTATCGATGTCTCTAGCAATCCTGTTCCACAACATGCTCTTCTTGCCTCTGCAAATCCTGAACATTATATTATTAAAAAAAAACACACAAATGTTAATCCTGTTACTCATAATCAAATTGTTTAATGATTAACACATTCTGTAATACCAAAATCGGATTGCCTTGTGGCGAGATCATAGAGAGGCTGATAGATATCAAAGACGACCAAGTTGAGTCCAATGAGGTTTCTCTTAAGGTCCTGTGACGTCGCATTGAGTTTGGTGTTGAAGGAGATTGCGTCGTTGTTAAGACTCTCTGAGCATCCACCCTCGTTTGGACCAGCCACTGTTATGGCCGCTGGTAAACATCCTAATGGTGGAAGTGTAGTCACTCCTATCCTTCTTGCTCCTAAAGAATATAAATTCTAGAAGAAAAATAAAAGATTACTAACCATTAAGTACATTAAACATATAAATGAAAGTGATGATAAGGAGGAAGTTTATAGATAACCTGAATGAAGTTGGAGTAGGAGAGGATAAGCAGATCGGAGAAATCATCAGGTGACTGAACTTTGTAGAGGAGAGGGTTGATATAGTAGTTCTGTATGAAGTCACTGCTCCCTGCGCTGACGACATAAATGCCATCTGAGATTATGGAAGTGGCGTTTGCATTGCTGGAAGCGGCGATTTCTTGGATTCGGCTTATGTAGTCTTTGTAATGTTCTAGCTGTTGCGGCAATGAAATTGCACTCTTCATGACAAAAAACAATCAGTTAATACAGAAAGAGAGGTGATAATAATACAGAAAATTATGGTGACAAATGGTACTAACGTAGAGCTTGGCTGTGCCATCGTAATAACCAGAAGCTGCAGAGGCAAAGTTAGCTCCAATCAAAAGGTTTCTGCCTTTTGCCTTTTTGCTTAGATAAGCTTGTGGGTAGGATGTGAACCCAAGATTCTCAGCTGCACAAACAAACAATTTTTTTAGTAATTAGTATTGTATTTAGTACATATGTATGCATGTTTTAACACTTGAACAAATAGCAATCAAATTGCATGTACATTAGCAATATGTTTATACTGCATGCAAATACAGTCCAACAAGTAGTTTGATTCTTCACTATTTTTGGTCAGCTAGTTTGTTTTTGACCTGGATTAATGTAATCATCAAGTGATGGCTCATAATTTTCTATGTAGCTTGGTGTTTCTTAGGATCCGTGTATTGCAGTTTCCCTCTATATTGTTATTTATTATAAAATAACTTATAATTTTATAGAATCGATAAATTTTAAATAGGGCAAAATTTTATACCCGCAGAAAGAAGATAACACTAATAATGGAAGAAAATATGTTATAAGAAGAAGAAGGGATGATGTATTACAATTGATCGAAACGATCGTTTATATAGAAGTGAAAAAATAGGATTTAGTGTGCATGCATTAGTGACGATGGGCTCGACAACACAAAAATGTCAAGTTTGGGTGCACCGAACATTGACATTTACTATCCTTCGTTTATAACATTATTTAGTATAGGTGCATTTATAACAATTACTCTCAGGAGTCAACTAAATTATTCTGCAACTAGATGATTTTTGAATACATGCATAATGTATTGTGAATACATAACATGATGTTACATGTGTCATGCATGGATGTATACACCATCATGTTGCATGTAATTAGATATATATGTATCACTCGAATAATATGAAGAATAAAAGAACAAGAAAACAGTACCGGTGAAGTCAGTAGCTAACTTGCCATTGCAGAAGCGTCCTGTGGGTGTATGGGTAGTGAAATCTCTTCCATAAGGAGGGAAATTAGCTTTGACGATTGTGTAGATATGATTGTTGTTTCCCACATCAACCACCGAGTCACCAAATATGAACATCGATGGAACAAGTTGTGCCTTCACAGCCCCAATTACCTCAAGAACCATTAAAGATCCAATAATCACACAAAGATTAAACACAAACCCTACCAACTCTTTCGAGAAACCCATCATTTTTTACAAAGACAAATGTTATAATAATGATGATTGTGGTGGTAATGATGTATATTTGTTTCTGCTTTGGATGCTTATGTGAGTAGCATGAGAGTTTGTAATTGTGTATCTAGTTTTTTGCATGCAACGGTGTTTATATAAATACAAACACTTGGGTGATTGTATTAAATGTAACATAACCGTAGGAACCGAAATTCGAACTGTCGATTTTGGTTTAAATTAGGAAACTAGGAAAACCCTAATTTCTCAGAGGTCCCGGAGATCTGTTAATACCACACGCTAATCAATCAGAACACGAGATATCAACGACAAATTACAAAAATCGTAAAAAGAGAGCAAAATAGATCTTATTCCGAATCCGTGTTTGAGTGTTACAACAAGGTATAAGCCTGGGCTCGAGAGCTGTCGGTGAGATTCCTAGTTCTAGCAACCCTAAGACGGATAAACCTTAATGAGTCACAGCTCGAAATAACAAAAACGGAAATATGCCTAAATCGCTCTAAGTGCTAAGTTTGCTCCGAAAAAATTCTTTCCTCATGCCTCTCGCCTA
This sequence comes from Brassica oleracea var. oleracea, assembly GCF_000695525.1. NCBI lineage: Eukaryota > Viridiplantae > Streptophyta > Magnoliopsida > Brassicales > Brassicaceae > Brassica > Brassica oleracea. The sequence goes on along the minus strand of NC_027749.1, from coordinate 6,780,433 downwards.
GGACTCCTTATATACTGGCTCCTAGGTCGGTTTACGCTTTTCCTCTTCTGCCCTTAAGTCGTCATAGCATAAAAATGGAGATATTCTATTTTTTCCGATCTACGTAATTATCTTCAAAATTTCGTATTTATCCGCGGAAACTTGACATTTATCTTTCCTTGCAAACCAAGCGTAAACCTCATGCGGCTTACGGGCTGTTGGTTAAGAAATCGTAAGTTGGGCCTCGAGTCATGTCTTAGGTCCCTTTGGGCCGTCTTCTGACTCGAAGCGTTTATTACGGCTTTTTTTGATAAAGAACGAACTTTTCGCGGTTTTTACCGTAAAGTTTGATCGATGACTTAGAATGGCGGGAAACATGAAATAGGTTCTCTACGGTCTTCGGGAGATAGCATCGAAGGGTAGACGAGAATGCATGGACTAATGTCGTATCGACGTTTCGGAAGAGCTCGGTTGCTACGTAGTGACCGGGCTTGGCTCGAGCTCGGTCGCTACGTAGCGACCGAGCTTGGCTCGAGCTTTGTCACTACGTAGCGACCAAGCGGAACACGCGTTCGGTCGTTGCGTAGCGACCTTTTTCGAGCTCTTGTCCGATGTCTCGTGTTTCCTCCGCAAAGCTTTTTGTAAGAAATAATCTATTTCAAAAAAGTATTTGTCGAAGAAAGTTGTCATTTTCTTCTTCGGACGTTGTGAATGTTAACTTCGTCGTAACCAATTTTGACCCCAATAGTTAGCCCCCCAGCTCGTTAGAGTCGAGACTCTAGCGCGCGGTTTGACGATTTTGGCAAAGTTAGGCGTATTGGACGAAGTTTACTTTAAACTCCGCGGAAGAAAATTCTTGAGAAAGTATATATTAAAAATATAAAATTCTGAGCCCATACTTCTATAAGTAGTGAGCTCTTGTCATTCATTTGCTTCACACATTCCCTTCTTCAAACCTCCAAAACCTCTCTAGCTCCAAATCGTTTGCCTTCAACATGTCTTCTTCCCACGGTGACAAGAGAAGTTCCGATGTTGAGATGGGCGAGGCCACCTCTCCGGCTCCGATTCCGACTTCTCCGGTCGAAGC
>NC_027749.1:6775347-6779013 GCF_000695525.1 Brassica oleracea var. oleracea | reverse complement strand
CGGAAGTGCTGGACCAAAATTTCGGGTTTCTTTTATAGCGCTATTATCCTTGTGTCGGATGTACGAGAGTCATCTTCGTGAGATGGCTGTGTCTGTTTAGGACGTTCCAGAGTTCGATGTAATCAACACCGGACTTGGCGGCAGATGCTGTCGTTTGGAGTTTTTGCGCAAAATATGTGTTAAAATGTTCATCATTTTTTTTTGACGGAGTGTCCGTTTTCGTCGTTCAGAAGAAGTAACTCTCGAGGCATCTCTTGCGAAGTCTCACGATGCCAAAGGCTGCTTCTCCCTAACGGCTAATTTATTTCCGAATATCAAAAATGTATTGCGGATAAAAAATAATTTGCTTGGTTAAGATATGTCGGAAACATCGAAGGCGTGGTCGGATGTTTTCGAATTTGAGAGTATACGAGTATACGTATTCACTCCCCCTCCTTTTTAATGAGGGGGGACAGCTGAATTTGCCTTTCGACAAACTGCCTACGTACTCCGTATGGAGATCAAGCCGTCTCGTAGTTCGGTCATTGCGAGTTGGTTTGTTTCGTGATAGTATTTTTTGAGATACATCGCGTTCCAGGTCCTTGGAATTTTTATGCCTTGCATGTTGGCTATTTCGTAGGAGCCCAGTCGGACGACTTTTTCGATTTTATAGGGTCCTTCCCAATTTGCTCCAAGTTTTCCCGCGTTTCGTTCGACGGTGTTTTGGAAGACTTTGCGAAGGACCAGATCTTCTTGATTAAATCTGCGATTCCGTACGTTGGAATTATAGTACTTTACGCTTGCGTGTTGGTAATTTTGGATTCGGATGAGCGCTCGATCTCGGCGCTCGTTAATGAGATCGAGATCATCCAGGAGCATGGCGTTATTGAGCTCCTCTCGTTTGGGAAGTAATCTTCTTCGAACACTGGAGAACTCTACTTCTGCGGGAATCATGCATTCTGTTCCGTTCACCAGAGCGAAAGGGGTTTCTCCCGTTGCTCGCCTCGGGGTGGTACGGTGGGACCAGAGGACTCCCTCGAGTTTGTCGGCCCACCTGCTTTTTTTGGCCTCTAAGCGTTTCTTCAGTCCGTCGAAAATGGTTTTATTAATCGTTTCAGCTTGTCCGTTACACTGCGGATACTTGGGCGTCGACTTGTTAAGTCGTATCTTCCATTTTCTGCAGAACGCCTCGAACCAGGTGGAGATAAACTGAGATCCGTTATCGGTTACGATCTCGTAAGGAACTCCATGCCTACAGATGATGTTTCTCCATACGAAACTTTCGACTTGGACATCTTTTATACTCGCGTACAAATCTGCCTCTACCCATTTTGAAAAAAAATCGGTGAGGACTAAAAGGAAACGCTTTTGCTTTAAATTATGAAGGGGTCCGACGATATCCATGACCCAGCGCATAAAGGGATATGGCGATGTGATGGAGGAGAGAACTTTGGCTGGTTGTCGGATGGTTGGAGCATGCTTCTGGCATTTTTCGCATTTTCGTGCGATCTTCTCGCAATCTCCGATCATCGTCGGCCAGTAGTATCCATAGCGTTTGATTTTCAATGCCAGCAATCTTCCACCGGAATGGTTGTCGCAGGACCCAGAATGTACTTCCTCCATCACTTTTCTTGATTTTTCCCCTTCCAGGCACGTCATGAGTGGTCTGGAGAATCTCCATTTGTAAATTTCACCGTCCACTGTTACGTGGGCTGCCCATTTCTCGGTGGGCAGGTGTCCGTTGATAATGTAGTCTCGAATTGTCTGCAACCATGGGGTATCGCAGCCGTAATCAGATTGCTCCGATTGCGTTTGTATAATAACTTCTTCTTCTTCGTCATCTTGACCTTCTATGGGGTTGACGACGGTTGGTGGTCCGATGCTCGGATGTTCGATGAACTCGACCGGAATTACTCTTTTGTCCTGGGTCAGAACTTGATGCTAAGGCTGCGAGAACATCTGCCTGGACGTTTTCGGAACGGGGAATTCGCGTAAGAGCAAAATAGTCAAACTCTTGAGCTAGATTTTGGACCAGTTTGAGGTACGCGTCCATCCGTTCGTCGCTGGCTTCATACTCTCCGCTGAACTGACTTGCCACTAACTAGGAGTTGCATTAAGCGTGGATGTTTCGTATCTTCAAGCCGTGAGCCAAACGCAGCCCTGCAATGAGTGCTTCGTATTCGGCCTCGTTGTTTGAGGCGTGGAATTCCAGCCTGAATGATTGCTCTAAGATCTCGCTCGTCGGAGATGTGAGGTGAATTCCGATGCCTGATCCCTGCTTGGAAGAGGATCCGTCGACGTGGAGGAGCCAGGTGGAATTTGGTTCCTCGTTGGTTATGGTCCCTGTCGGTAGTTCGACAAAGAAGTCTGCAAGCACTTGTGATTTTGCGCTTGTTCTCAGTCGGTACTCGATATCGTACTCACTAAATTCGACTGCCCATTTGGCCAATCGGCCCGACTGACTCGGGCTATGCAGAATTGTCCGTAGGGGAAAAGTCGTGAGGATGACGATCGTGTGGGATTGGAAATATGGCCTTAGTTTTCGGGCCGATATTACGACCGCGCATGCTAATTTTTCCATTAGCGGGTACCTAGATTCGGCATCCAGCAAGGTTTTGCTTATATAGAATATAGGTTCCTGTTCGCCGCGTTCTTCCCTGATCAGGACGCCGCTCACAGCTGTTGCCGACACAGCGATGTACAAGAACAAAGGTTCCCCCTCCACGGGTTTTACGAGGACTGGAGGGGAAGCTAAATACCGCTTCAGCTGTTGGAAAGCGTTTTCGCATTCTTCCGGCCATTCGGATTTTTTATTTCCCCGTAAGACATCGTAGAAGGGCATGCACTTGTCCGTTGATCGTGAAATAAATCGGTTAAGTGCCACGACCTTACCAGTCAGCCTTTGGACTTCCCGCTTATTCTTCGGTGAAGCCATCTCGATCAGTGCGTTGATCTGTTTTGGATTAGCTTCGATGCCGCGGAATGTGACTAGGTAGCCGAGGAATTCCCCTGATGCCACGGCAAACCTGCATTTTGTCGGGTTGAGCTTTATGTTATGGGAATTTAACTGCACGAAACATTCCTCGAGATGTGATACGTGATCCTTTGCTTGGAGGGATTTGACGAGCATGTCGTCGATATAAAACTCCATCGTTTTACCGAGTTGTTTGAAGAACATACGGTTCACGAGTCGTTGGTAAGTTGCGCCAGCGTTTTTGAGGCCAAAGGGCATTACCCTGTAGCAATAGGTTCCGGGATCGGTAATAAACACAGTCTTCTCGCGATCGTCAGGGTTCATCATAATTTGATTGTAACCTGAAAAGGCGTCCATGAAAGACAAAAGTTCATTACCCGCCGTTGCTTCTACTAATCGATCGATATGTGACAGAGGGAAACTATATTTTGGACAGACCTTGTTTAGGTCGGTAAAATCCACGCAAACTCGCCATTTCCTGTTTTTCTATTTGACTACTACAGGGTTAGCGAGCCAGTCTGGATACCTCACTTCCGTTATTGACTCGACTTTAAGCAATTTTTCGACCTCGTCGTTTACCGCGGAAGCCCGTTCGGGTCCTAGCTTTCGCCTTTTTTGTTTGACGGGTTTGAAGGTCGGATCGATATTTAATTCGTGACACGTTATGTTAATGTCGATCCCTGGCATATCTTCCGCGGCCCATGCGAAAGTAT
>NC_027749.1:6772227-6774014 GCF_000695525.1 Brassica oleracea var. oleracea | reverse complement strand
TAATGTCGTATCGACGTTTCGGAAGAGCTCGGTTGCTACGTAGCGACCGAGCGGAACGGACGCTCGATCGCTACGTAGCCAAGCTCGGTCGCTACGTAGCGACCGGGCTTGGCTCGAGCTCGGTCGCTACGTAGCGACCAAGCGGAACACGCGTTCGGTCGTTGCGTAGCGACCTTTTTCGAGCTCTTTTCCGATGTTGTGTTTCATCCGCAAAGCTTTTTGTAAGAAAGAATCTATTTCGAAAAAGTATTTGTCGAAGAAAGTTCTCATTTTCTTCTTCGGACGTTTTGAATGTTAATTTCGTCGTAACCGTTTTTGACCCCAACAATAACTAGGTGAAGTAATGTGTCTTGTATATATACAGACAGCGCAGTGGTGATATGTCTCTATTGGCGTGGAAAAAAGTGAAAACACTTAGCAGAGAGACTCATTGATCAAGAAAGTAGTTGCGAGGGTCGGGTGCATTGATTTGGAGCTTCACATTTATACTAGCTCAGTTAGGTTATGCGTGCCATTTATTTGATTCCAACACTTGTCTTCCGCATTCTCATAGGTCTATACGACTCATGCACACAACATACGTAGATATTTAGTTCATTACATAATGTGTTTCATTTACTTTTATCTACTACTCCTCTTCCGAAAACACATCAGAGATCCCTCTTCTTTTGGTTTTACTCCTCAATTCAACTTAGAAAACTAAAACCATATATTGAAGTGAGGACTGTCTTCGCGCCTAGCTGAGCACAAACGTTGATCTATGTACCTTCGTCCATCCGTGTCCCGTTGTTTACCCGACCAGTTGTGTCTTTGTGTCGTCCATATTTAGAGCCCGATTTGAAATTTAAGAGGCCATATATTTTTCAAGTTAATTTTAATTAAAAAATTCACAATTTGGAATTTATAACCTATATATGTAATAGCTTTTAAAAGCTGGACAGTAAGAGCATGATCATCGACGGTTTATAACCGGATCACGGGCTCGGGATCATAAGCCCATTCAATTAAAAAAAAATGTTTATTGGGTTTAATATCGTGATCCGTGTCTTGCGGGTGAACCCGTATGATACGGGGTCAAGCCACGCGTCGATAGCAGAGTGGACACGCGAGTCCGCGTGTAGACGGAGAAAAAAAGGGATTCGCGATAGATCATTCATTTTCACTTCTCTCTTCTAAAGCTAGGGTTTCGTTCTCTCCTTGGCGATTTTTCGTGCGAGGCGATAGCCGGATCATTTTCTCTTCTTTCTTCGATCTAATCGACGTCGTACTCTCTCGTAGACGATCTGAGGTGAGTATCCACTAGTTTCACCGATTGATTCAATCGTTTGGGGTCGAAAGCGTTTTAGGTTAAAAATCGATTTGGGGGTTTTGATTTATGGTTTTGGGGGTTTTGTCGTAGGGTTCGAAATTGAAAAGGGGGTATAGATTTCTGGTTTAAAATCGTCATGCGGGTACGTTTATTTGGGATTTGTAATCGATTTAGTTTATAGTTAGGGTTCTAAAAGGAATCGTTTTGTCTGATGCAGATGGATCCCGCAGCAGAGATAAGAGATTCAAAGAGGACAAAGGAGTACATCAACATGCTCTCTTCTGTGGCTGATTCAGAGTACGGGATTCCGACGAGGTGTCCCTGTGGTGGCAGTATTATTCACGAGGTTCGTGGGAACGATGACTACGACACTCTTCCTGGGAAGCGGTTCTTCACCTGCAAAAACTACGAGGTACGGTTGTTCTTAATTGTATTTTGAATTTTTTATTTTTTAAACGAGATTGATTATTGATTCAAA
>NC_027749.1:6738592-6768499 GCF_000695525.1 Brassica oleracea var. oleracea | reverse complement strand
TAGTGGAAAATATTTGGCAAAAGTTTGGTGATGAAGATGAATAAGCTTTGTATGTTTTTGAATTTCTTTATTTATGTAATCTACTCTTAATGTATTGAATAAAAAAATTTCAAAATTTTATAATATATTTTAATATTTTATTCATGTATTCTGAATTATTTCTAATTTTTTTAATTTATATTATTATTTTATTCCTATGAACTCCTTCTACGGGTTCACTAACGCAGAAAACAACAAATACATGTTCATAACTATTTATGGCCCCATAAAAAAATATTAAAAAAATTGGATGAACCCCAATTGGGGGTTTACCAATGCTCATGCTCTAAGGCTATTTGCATAACCGGTCATGTCCATACAATAACTTGATCTTCTGTGTGGTGGCACCAACGCTCATGATCATACTTTTTGAAACTCTTTTGCATTAAAATAAAGTTGTATAATCAATCTTTTGGTGTCTTTTGGAACAAACCGATCCTAGCTAACAATTTTGGGATGAACTGGGTTAATAACTTCGAACCGATTGGAAAATGGAAACTAAACCGAAATAAAAATTAACAAAACTGTAAATATATTGATGTATAAATATCGAGCAAAGTAGTAAAACCTATATTGGGCCTCGTATTGTTTTGTCTCATACAAAACTTGGTCACGAAGTTTTATGTCCTCTGTATAAATGTTCTTCTTGTATCACGATCAAGACAGAAATATATAACAAAACACATTTTCTCTTTTGATAACCTGATATAATTAACAAACGCATCTCCACCAAAGAAGCTCTCTCCCACGGCTATCAGTCGCAATGAAAGAAACTCTCCCTACGGATAAAGGTATCCTCAAAATTCACCATCTTCCTTCTTACTGAGGAAAAAACAACTAAAGGCAATTAAAAATAGGACAAATATCCAAAATAGCACATTTCTAAGTTTATATCACAGAAATAGCATTCAAAAACTAAAATGATCAAAATAGCACATTTCTAAGTTTATCCTTTGAAAATTTTAATTCTTTTATTTTTCAAAATTTGAAATCTTATCCCAAAACCTTATTTCTAAACCCTAAACCATAAACCCTAAACCCTAAAATCTAAATCCTAAACTCTAAACCCTAAACCCTAAATCCTAAACCCCACCATTTAACTCGAAATCCTAAGTTTGTGACTTTTGATAAAACATTAAGTGTTATTTTTGTGACTTTTGACCTTGAGTGCTAGTTTGGGAACATAAACTTGATTTAGTACTATTTTTATTTTTTTTCCTTAGAAATATGGAAATTATTATTATTATAAAAAAATAGAAGTGGATAAAAAATAGAGGCAACGAATTTGTGTGTTGCGTCTGAAAATCCCACACTCTCTAAAATCTTCATTATCCTCTCGATGAGTTTCACGAGAGCAAGCCTCTTCGATTTCCCTCTTCTTAAACCCCTCGTGCTCTCTCATCCCTCCTCTGTTTTCGCTTCTAGACGTAAGTCCCCATCTCAACGCTCATATGAATAGAGTCAAAAGGAAACTGAAACTCACTGTAGTACACTACTAGTAGAAGCTTAGTAGAGGTTCATTCTTCTCGAAAGTGTTTGACTTTAGGATGCGGGTCTCGATTTCTTGATCGTAAAAGTCTAATTTGATTCCAAAAGGCTTGTTCTTGAGTCTGGTTTTGTGATGGGTGGTTTAGTTTCACCATGTAACTTGGCTGATTTGATTGATTCATAGATAAAGTTGTCGACTTTTGTGTATTCTCATGTCTCCTCTTTGTGGGGTTTGCAGGTTTTGTTACCAAACCCATTCTTAGTCTTTCTCCTGCTGTCTTATTTCCCACAAGACCAATTCAGATTATTGCCAAGAGCTCATCAGGTTCTCCCCTCACTGTTTTTTTATTGCTTCTTAGAGTGTCAGCCATTGGATTCTAAAGGAATGAAAATATCTTTATTTTTGTGGATTTTAGTAACAGCACAGCCTGTCTCTGAGGACGCTAGTGAAAAAGATCATCAGTCCAAAGATGTTAGTGGAGACTCAATACGGAGACGTTTTCTTGACTTCTACGCCTCTCGTGGACATAAGGTCCTTCCAAGCGCCTCTCTTGTACCAGAAGATCCCACCGTCTTGCTAACCATCGCAGGAATGCTTCAGTTCAAGCCTGTTTTCCTCGGAAAGGTATCAATCATAATCCAATTTCACCGCTGTTTTGAGACTGTTTCTTGAAGGATCCGAATGTTACAAACCGCACCGTAACAAAAATCTCTAACATACACCTATATATCTCTATGTTTTTATTATTGTTAGAACCGCACCGTAGTTGTCTGGCATTGTTAAGAGACTTTTTTTTTAACAATGCTGCAGGTAACAAGACAGGTTCCTTGTGCAACAACCGCACAAAGATGCATTCGCACAAACGACTTGGAGAACGTTGGCAGAACAGCCAGGCACCACACCTTCTTCGAGATGCTTGGGAACTTCAGCTTCGGCGATTACTTCAAGAAAGAAGCGATCAAATGGGCGTGGGAGCTCTCCACCGTAGAGTTCGGCCTGCCTGCTGACAGAGTCTGGGTCAGCATCTACGAAGACGATGACGAAGCTTTCGAAATCTGGAAGAACGAAGTCGGCGTGCCCGTTGAAAGGATCAAGAGAATGGGCGAAGCTGACAACTTCTGGACCAGCGGACCGACCGGCCCTTGCGGTCCCTGCTCGGAGCTGTACTATGACTTCCATCCCGAGAGAGGGACTAATGAAAACGTTGATCTCGGGGATGATTCAAGATTCATTGAGTTCTACAACTTGGTCTTCATGCAGTACAACAAGACGGAGGATGGGTTGCTAGAGCCTTTGAAACAGAAGAACATAGACACCGGTCTAGGCTTGGAGCGTATAGCTCAGATCCTTCAGAAGGTTCCTAACAACTACGAGACGGATCTGATATATCCAATTATTGGAAAAGTATTGGAGTTGGCAAACATCTCGTATGACTCTGCAAGTGACAAGGCGAAGACGAGTTTAAAAGTGATTGCAGATCATATGCGTGCGGTTGTTTATCTTATCTCAGACGGTGTTGTGCCTTCGAATATTGGGAGAGGCTATGTGGTGAGGAGGCTGATAAGAAGAGCTGTTCGTAAGGGGAAGTCTCTGGGGATAAATGGAGATGGGAGAGGAGCGTTTTTACCGATAGTTGCTGAGAAAGTGATAGAGATGAGCACTTATATTGACTCAGATGTGAAGCAAAAGTCTCCAAGGATCCTTGAGGAGATTAGGCAAGAGGAGGTTCACTTCAATAAAACTCTTGAAAGAGGAGAGAAGCTACTTGAACTAAAGCTTCACGAGGCCTTGTCAACGGGTGGTAAAAAGCCGTGTCTGTCTGGAAAAGATGCGTTTGTTCTGTACGACACTTACGGTTTCCCTGTGGAGATAACAGCAGAAGTTGCTGAAGAGCGTGGAGTCAGTATAGATATGGACGGTTTCGAAGCGGAGATGGAGAATCAGAGACGTCAGTCACAAGCAGCCCACAACGTTGTGAAACTGACGGTTGAAGATGGAGATGATATCACGAAGAACATTGATGACACTGAGTTTCTTGGGTATGACAGCCTCTCTGCACGCGCCGTTGTGAAGAGTCTTTTGGTGGGTGGGAAGCCTGTGGTGAGGGTAACTGAAGGGAGTGAGGTGGAGATTCTGCTTGACAGAACTCCGTTCTACGCTGAATCTGGAGGGCAAATTGCAGATCATGGGTTTATGTATGTTAATGGGAGCCAAGATGATGATGCTGTTGTTGAAGTGAGTGATGTGCAGAAGTCTCTTAAGATATTTGTTCACAAGGGGATTGTTAAAAGTGGAGCTTTGGAAGTTGGTAAGGAGGTGGAAGCAGCTGTGGATGCAGACTTAAGACAGCGAGCAAAGGTGCCTTTGAATTTCATCTTTATTATTTTATCGATTATTAATTTATCGAGTATTAATTTATAGAGTTTCCTACTTTCAAACTTTCCAGGTTCATCATACGGCGACACATTTGCTGCAGTCAGCACTTAAGAAAGTAGTAGGACAAGAAACATCACAGGCTGGTTCATTAGTAGCTTTTGACCGCCTCCGGTTCGATTTCAATTTTAACCGGCCTCTACTTGATGGCGAGCTGGAGGAAATAGAAGGCCTGATCAATAGGTGGATTGGTGATGCTACACGCCTTGAAACAAAAGTCCTTCCTCTTGTTGATGCAAAAAAAGCTGGAGCCATTGCAATGTTTGGTGAAAAATATGATGACGAGGTAAGAGAAACACTAGTCAAATTATAAGTTGATTTGGCTTTGACTAAGAGGATCTTTACGTTAATGGCAGGTTCGTGTAGTAGAGGTTCCTGGTGTCTCCATGGAACTTTGTGGTGGCACTCATGTTGGAAACACTGCAGAGATAAGAGCCTTCAAGATTATCTCAGAACAGGGCATAGCATCTGGAATCAGGCGTATCGAAGCAGTTGCAGGTGAAGCATTCATTGAATACATTAACTCACGAGATTCTCAAATGAAACGTCTATGCTCCACTCTAAAGGTATTCTGCTTCTAGCGAGTTTTATCTTTACATGTTTGAATATATGTGTAACTCAGCAAACAAGGTAGTAGTTACATGTGACTTTAACTAGTTGTTTGTTTGGTTTTAATATGAAGGTGAATGCGGAGGATGTTACAAACAGAGTGGATAATCTTCTAGAGGAGCTGCGTACTGCTAGAAAAGAAGCCTCAGACTTGCGCTCAAAAGCAGCGGTCTATAGAGCATCTGTCATATCCAACAAAGCATTTACTGTAGGAACTTCACAGACAGTTAGGTAATGAAATCTCTATTGTTTCTTTCTAAAATGGTTTATATGAACTTCATGTGGATGTTTTATTTCTTTTAGGGTGCTGGTTGAGTCGATGGATGACACTGATGCTGACTCCTTAAAGAGTGCAGCCGAGCATTTGGTAAGCACACTTGAAGAACCAGTGGCTGTGGTGCTAGGATCATGTCCAGACAAAGACAAGGTTAGTTTAGTGGCTGCATTCAGTCCAGGAGTAGTGTCTCTAGGAGTTCAGGCAGGGAAGTTCATCGGTTCCATAGCTAAGTTGTGCGGAGGAGGAGGTGGTGGGAAGCCTAACTTCGCTCAAGCGGGAGGCAGAAAGCCTGAGAATCTCTCGAGTGCATTGGAGAAAGCTCGGGAAGAGCTTGTGGCGACTCTATCTGAAAAGCTTGGTTGAAAGAACCAACTTTGCTATATACATGGAAAGAGATTTGTAAGCATTTTGAAACTGTCTGATAATTGGTAGAGCAGCATGAGTATGCTATTTAAAATTATTATCAAAATTAGTATATAATATATAATATATTTATCTTTAATGAATATATTTTAATATATATATATATATATATTAAGATATAAAATAAAAAGGATGTAAAATTAATTTATTTTATTTAATAATTTAAAAAATACATTTTTATCGAAAATATTATTTAAAATAAATTTTATAATTAAAATATCTATTTTAAAAAATACCTTTTCACATTTAAAATAAATTAAATTATATATATTAAATTATATAAATTAAATTATATTTTAAATGTGAAATACTATTTAAAAAAAAATATATTTTTATTGTAAATGAATTTTAGAAATCAAAATTTTATTTTCTGGATATAAAAATAATTTTATGATATTATTAACTAAAATAAATGAATTAATTATATATTTTCCTTAATTTTATAAATTATAAATGCAAAAGCTCTTCTAAAAGTTTCGTATGAGAGCATTGGTCAGAGAGCATTAGCATTTAGTAAATGATTTTCTAACAATTGTTGATTGGATAATATAGAGCATAGTGCTAATGCTAATGCTCTACCAATCAAGGCCTAAGGGTTCATTAATGCTTCTATACTACGATGTCTAGGGTTCAAACCCCATAAAACGCAAATTATGTAGATTATGGAGGAAAAAAGGTTACAAGAGGTCTTCAGAATGGTGCAGGACGTATCGTCTAACATGGATTTCATAAGGCGGCTTTGAGTGATGCAATCAGACGTGCATTCTCATATGATGGTAGAATTGTCGGCTGTAGAATCATCTATGTAATATTTCTCATCGTTGTAATAGCATAATTAATCAGACTTTAAAAAAAATAAGTGTTATATATTTTTCATGTGTCCTAATATAGCTAATTGTATTAAAAAAACTTGGACCGAATCAGGTAATATTGTTATTTTTGGTACAAATATTTAAACCCGTTTTAGATACATTTGTTATTTAGATATTTTTAGGTTTCTATACATCTGAACCGAACTCATCCATATCCAGAATGATCCAACTCAAAATCCACACATAAATTTATAATATTCAAGCAAAACCTAATTTCAAAACAAAAAAAATGATATCCGAAAAGAACAACTCATACCTAAATGGATAGCTAATGTTCACGCTTAATTAATTTTATAAACTAATAAAAAAATATTTTCTATGTGTTTGGCTAAATTAATTAAAATAGAAAGAGTTTTTTATTTAGTAAAATAATTATATGGAACAAAAAATTAAATGACAATAAATGTAATACATTTTTTGTTAATTTGTTTTGAGTTATTATTTTATTCATAAAAACGTGTCTTTGAATTATGTTTTTGGCTACGCAATTTTCCACCGATCGAAACTAAAATATATAAAAAATGTTTTAGCTAAACAAACTAAACCGAACGTTTAACCATATGCAAAACCCAGTTATTTTATATTTTTGATTTTATAATTGACAAAAAGTTAACGTTGGTTAACTAATAAATAAAATATGTACTATTATTATTATGGTAATATAATTAATGAAATTGTTAAAACTAAATGAAATATAAAAAAACAATTAATGTAATTTTATTCTGATATCCACGTTTCCAAACACTTCTTAATTTTAATTACGCGTGGAACTATATTAATTTTCAAATGTTAATTATCTAACTATTCTTATTGTTTTATAGAAAATGGTAATACTAAAATATATTTTAAATATATTATTTACTTATTATTTATTTTATTTAACATTTTTCAGATGGATAGTTAATATACCTTTTCTACTTCTTATATTATATATTCTTTATTATTTATTTCTTCTATATTGTATATTTACTTATACTAATATTACGCTAGATATTTAATGTAATATTCTTACTTCTTATATTGTACATTTAATTATTGTTTAGTTTTTTATTATTATATTGTATATTTATTTATTCTAATATTTTTTATTTTTTATTAAATAACAATATTGAGATAATATTTTTACTTAATATTTGTATTTCTTCTACTGCATATTTACTTATTATTTATTTTTCTTATATTGCATATTTACTTATTCTAATATTACGATAGATGTTTATTGAAATATTTATATTTTTTATATTGTATATTCAGTGATTATTTATTTTAGTATAAAAATTTTAGATAAATGTTTAATTTAGTTTTTCTATTTCTTATATTGTATATTTACTTATTGTTTATTTTTCTTATATTTTATATTCACTTATTCTAATTTTCTTGTTTTATATTAAATGACAATATTACGATAAATGTTTAATGTAATATTTATATTTCTTATATTGTATATTTGATTATTATTTATTTTTATATCATACATTTACTTATAAAGTATTTGGAAATAATAAAATGTAAAAGTATACATTTTTCAGATAGATGTTTAATGTAGTTTTTTCATTTTTTATATTGTATATTTACTTATTATTTATATTATTTTTTGATAAAGGGCTTTATTATTTATTGTTTATTTATTGTTTCTTATATTGTATACTTACCTAATCTAATTTTATTATTTTTATATCTAATGGTAATATAATGATAAATTTTTAATGTCATATTTCTATTTTTATACTATATATTTATTTATTATTTATTTTAATATACAATTTTCAGATAGATGTTTAAAGTAATTTTTTTATTTTTTATATTGTATATTTATTTATTTTAATATTATGATAGATGTTTAATGTGATATTTCTATATCTTATATTTTTTTATATACATTTTTCATATAGATATTTAATTTAGTTTTCTATTTTTATATTTTATATTTAATTTTTGGTCTTATATTGTATATATACTTATTCTAATTTTTTTTCTTTATATCAAATTATAATAACATGATAGATGTTTAGTGAAATATTTATATTTATTATATTATATATTTATTTAGTAGTGATTTTTTCTTATATTATTAACTTACTTATTTTAATATTTCTTTAGATGCTTAATGTAATATTTATATTCATATTTACGTACTATTTATTTTACTTTATATTTTTCAGATCGATGTGTAATTAGTTTTTTTCGTGCTTTTATATTGATTTTCAAATGTTATATTATTTACTCTATTTTTTTTCATTTTATATCAAATGTTAATATTATAATAGTTTTTTAATGTAATATTTACTTATTATTTATTTTATTATACATTTTGCAGATAGATTTTTAATGAACCTTTTCTATTTCTTATATTGTATATTTATATATTTATTTTTTCAATATTGTATATTTACTAATTTTTATATTACGCTATATGTTTATTGTAATATTTATATTTCTATTGTATATTTATTTATTGTTTATTTTTCTTATATTGTATATTTACTTATTATATATTTTATTTTTCTGAGATCAAATGATAATATTACGATAGAAGTTTTATGTAATATTTCTGTTTCTGATATTATATATTAACTTATTATTTTTTATATTGTATATTTATTTATTATCTATTTTTTAATACCACATGGCGTCTTTTGAAAAATAAATTTTTATATTTACGTGGACGGTATACGGAAACACTTAGTTTTTAATATGAAAATATATAATTAATTATAAAATGATAAAAAAAAAACTAATGCAATGTTTACAATTAAAAGATAATTCTTTTACATTCTTTTGGATTCCTATTATTGATAGATTAATTTGTACCAATTTATTTTGACTAATGTAGTATTTATATTTTATATATTGTATATTACTTTTTAATGTAGTATTTTCGTTTTTTAAACTGTGTACTTAATTATTATTAATTTTTGTATATTATATATTTACATATTTAAATGCATATTTACATGTAATTAATTTTTACATTTTAAGATATATGTCTAATGTAGTATTTCCATTTTTTAATTTTTTAAGATAGATGTTGAATGCTTAACGTACTTTTCCATTTTTTAAATTATATATTTACTTATCAATATTATTTTTGTATATTATATATTTACATAATATCTATATTTTACATTTTAAGATAAATGTTTAAGGCTTAATGTACTTTTTGTATTTTTTTAATTGTGTATTTACATTTTAAGATAAATGTTTAATGCTTAATGTACTTTTTACATTTTTTATATTATGTATTTTCTTATTAATATTATTTTTGTATATTATATATTTTTTAAATTGTGTATTTACTTATTAGTGTATATATAATTCATATATTATATATTTATGCATTTAAATGTATAGTTACTTATATTTTCGTATGTACTTACTTATTATTACTTTTTGTATATTAAATATTTACATATTTAAATGTATATTTTCATATATATAATTTTTATATTTTAAGATAGATGTCTAATGTAATATTTTTATTCTTCATTTTTTTATTTACATTTTAAGATAGATGTTTAGTGATTTATATACTTTTTTCATTTTTTATATTATGTATTTACTTATTAATAATATTTTAGTATGTTATATGTTTACTTAATATCAATATTTTACATTTCAAGATAGATGTTTAAGGTTTAATGTACTTTTTCTATCTTTTTAAAATTGTGTATTTAATTATTATTGTATATATAATTCGTATATTATATATATTTGCATATTTAAATGTATATTTACTTATATTTTCGTATGATTTAATGTATATATATGGTAATAATGTGTGTATTATGGTAGTATGATTTAATGTAATAAAGTTATAATAGTAGTCATGCCACGTGGCTTTTTTTCGAAGAGGGTTTCTCAAACGATGTGGACGTTCCGTGGAGCTTCAATTAGTCTTTTTTATTTTTTAATGCTTAATATATTTTTTATATTTTTTTATTATGTATTTAATTATTAATATTATTTTATTATATTATATATATATTTTTAAATTGTGTATTTACTTATTATTGTATATATAATTTGTATATTATATATTTACATATTTAATTGTATATTTACTTATATTTTCGTATGATTTAATGTATATATAGTATTAATGTGTATTATGGTAATATGATTTAATGTAACAAGGTTATAATAGTAGTCATGCCACGTGGTTTCTTTTTGAACAGGGTTTCTAAAACGATGTGGACGTTTCCTGGAGCTTCGATTAGTCTCTTTTATTAGTATAGATTCATGTTTCCAACCAGTACAAAAATGTACTTCAATTTTAATAATATAGATACACTTTCTACTGATAACCCACTTTTGTTTTGATAATGATTGCATTTTACGTGTTTTGTTTGCATTATTGGTAGTTTCTTCTCAATGCAATCGATTTTTGTAAAAATGGATTACTTGTTTTAGATGATCACACACCTAGAAAATAGTCATAAGTTTTCAGCAATATGGATACTCACTCTAGAAATACCCTTCAATTGGCAGAAACGAAATAAAAGCTTTGGAATGAAGCACCACATGTAATAATAACACAACGCGTCACTCAATTAAAAGAGTCAGGAATATTACTTCGAATATCGGATCGATAAGTGGTAATATTACTTCAAATACCGGATCGATGGTGTTTTACAGATGGATCATGGAAAAAGGGGGAAACTTACTCGGGACAAAGCTGGTATAACAATTTAGAATGTTTTGATGGGTTTATGGAAGAGAGGAATATGAGAGCGAGTTTATCACCCCTTTATTCGGAAATAGAAACTCTCATTTGGACAATGGAATGCATGAGGAATTTACGTCAATTTCATATAACGTTTGCAATATATTGTTCTTTATTGGTGAAGATGGTTTCAGAACCAGAAGAATGGTCTGCCTTTGCAACATATTTAGAAGATATCCGGCAGCGCAAGGAGAGCTTCAATTATTCAGAACTCTTACGTGAACCCTGAACGCGAAATACAAAGACAAGAAGTCTGGCACGCAATGCTCGACAACAATCGTTTTCATCGTTTACATGGACATAGAATTATCAGTTTGATTTGCAGAGTTTTAGTTGAGTCTGTGTTGTTGATAATAATATATATACGACTAATTAACGAAGTATCTATATTGAAATGCATAATTGAGAAAGTAACTGTGTAAAAAGCAACAAATAGATGAGACCCAATGTTTTAAAACCCGACCCGGACACTGAACCAGACTACTTATCGGGTTGCTGGGTTACTGGACCGACCGTGGGTGAACCGCGAGTTAATAAATGAATTAATTTTATTATATAATAATATATCAGCTACGTAAATAAAAATATAGAAACTAAAATTTAATATTTTCTAAATTTTTTTTAAAACATAAAATAATAGTTTGGATATGTATATACAATACAATCTCTTTAAATTAATACTCTATAAATTAATATACGCTAAAAATCTCTATAAAATAATATAATTTTATAGTCTCAAATTGAGTTTTTGGTTCAATTAGTATATCGATAAATTAATATCTCTCTAAATTAATAAAAAAATTTATTGTTTTGGTGTAGTCCCAACATTATTAATTTATAGAGGTTTCACTGTAGTTTATGTCTAAGAACATTTAGAAGAAAAAAACTTAACTTTAGTTTTTATATTTTTATTTTCATTTGACATACAAAATATCAAAAAATAGTTCTGACTATTTAAAATTTTCTCTAACAAAGTAAGACTTATGATATCTAAAAAAATCAAGACATAAAATTTATAAATATTTAAATGTCTAATGTGAATAGTAAATTAAACTTCAAAAACAAAATAAACAAAAAGTAAAAGATAATTGTAATAAATTGTCAATAATGTAAATAAACTAATTAACACCAAATCACATCAACTAATTTTGGTTCTCTCTACCATCGGTCATTTCATTTTCTTTAGGTGAAATAAAATCTTCATCAAAGTCTAGAAAACACAGATATAAAACCGAAAAGGAAAAATCTAACTTTTTTTTGGTTATCACCTAACTTCTTAATTGGAAACTTAGAATATAAAACATAATCTAAAAACATAATTAAAAAATTAAAAAAAAGAAGTAAAAGTTATTTATTGGTTCAACCGGTATCGGGTTCTGGGTTTTTGCGGGTTTCTAAATATTGAGTTTTTCACAAAACCCAAACCAGATTTTTTCTGGGTCACCGGGTTTACCGGTTCAACCACAAGTCTGGGTCGGGTTTCAAAACACCGATGAGACCGTTATGCTAAGTGAAAGACGGTTTCACCTTCTTCTTTTTTTGAATTAGGGTTTGTGGATTTCACCACCAAGCCGCCATGAAAGATTCACAAATGCCTCTCTCACCACCACCACGAAGTGACCTAGATCATGCTGATAACTCCACAACAGACATCCCTCATGATCTCATCGTTGAGATACTCTCTCGGCTACCAGTAAAACCCCTCATGCGATTCCAATCAGTCTCAAAGCTGTGGTTCTCTGCCATCCGCACCAAAAACTTCGTTGACTCGTTCCTGACTAGGTCAAAAACTAAGCCTCGTCTCCTTTTGCCTTTCATGCACTTAGACCCCACAAAACGTTTCATATTATCCGCTCCTGAACACAATAGCAAGGAGGATGTCGACAAGTCCTCATCCACAGTCACTCTCAGACACTACATGACGATCTCGGATCCCGTCTACTACACCATGTCCCGACCCGTGAACGGTCTGATTTGTTGCATGCGTGATGGATCGATCGCAGTCTGTAATCCGGCCACTAGACAAATTGTGAAACTGCCAGATGTTACACGCAACAGAAGATGCATACATGCATTTCTTGGCTATGATCCAGTCGAAGATCAATACAAAGTGTTGTGTGTCATGATGACGAGATTCGATTGGTCCCGCCCTCACGAACAAGATATCCAACAGGAGCATTTAGTTTGCACAGAGACATCATCTGAGAAACAAGAGTGGAGAAAGATTGAGAACATCACCATAGATATTTATCGTACCGTCATCGGCGGAGGGATGTGCATTGCTGGCGCTATATACTACGAAGTTCGACAGTCAAGGATAGTTAGATTCGATGTAAGAACTGAGACTATTATGTTAATTAAAGCACCTGAAGAGTCAAATTTCTCGAGAACATTCCCTTCCAGTCTTTTAAATTACAATGGAAAATTGGGAGGTGTAGAGTATGATTACAAAAGCGTTATGAGATTGTGGATTCTTGAGGATGCTGAGAAGCAGGAATGGTCGAGCATGACGTCTGTGTTGCCTTCTCAATTAAAATGTTTCCTTGGGAGTCACGTAGTGTCTAAAGGAGATGTTCCTACCGGCGATCTTATGGTGTTTTATCCATGGTCATGGTCATGGTCATCTAAGCCATTTTGTGTTTGCTATTATGATTTTAAGAAAGAGAGTATAATAAGAAAAGTCGAGGTAGTGGTGGATGGTGATTTAAGACGTATCCATGGGATCGGTGAGAAAAAATGTCAGTTCGGATGTTATCCAGGTTACTTTGAGAATATTAGGTTTTTGTGATCCTATCATTAGCTTCTCCCTCTCAGTTTCAAACGTTACTTAATTGTTTTGTTGGAAATGATTAATTCTTGTTTTGTTTGAAGATGTTCGGCTTTGTCAAGTTTTGCTAGTTAGGTATGGAGTGTGAATAAACAAAGAACCGACGACGAATAAGAGAAAATATCGTTTAAAAAAATTATATAATAGTATATCCTTACCAGCAAATTTTCAGTTCACAACATATATGATGCAACACACATCTCCAAGTAAATTTTGAATTTCCCAAGGACTCCACCTCATAATATCAAAACAAGCTTTTTAACTTATCAGCTACTCTCTGCAACGGCTGGACGATGACGTAAAGCTTCATTCATCAGTCAAATGTGCAACTTTAAAAAAGCTCAACATTGTAATATGTTTGAATAGTTTCTTGATGAAAGAGCATAGAGGTATTACACTACATAAGGATATGTTGGAGGCGGCTAAGTCCGTGACCCGTGGGAGTAGAAAAATGTTTCTTCTTGCTTATCTTGATTTACAGGTTTGAGTTTGAGTTAGATTGTTCATGTACTTTGAATGTTTCTGTAGGTGTAAAAGTCTGCAGGGCTATTATACTGACCGGTTGGGTTTCTGATGAGGACAAGATCGATGCTCCAAAACAGAATGCTTGCAGATCCTTCGTTTCTCTTGAAAGTTGGAACCAAGGTCTGTCAATGATTTAAGCAAAGACGAGGCAAAGACGGTGTAAAAGTAACTGCAGATCACATGCGAGCAGTTGTCTATCAGATGGTGTTTTGCCTTCAAATATTGGCCGTGGTTATGTGGTAAGGAGGTTGATAAGAAGAGCTGTTGGCAAAGGATAGTCTTTTGGGAATTGGGATAAATGGAGATGGAAAAGGTAGAGCATTTTTACGAACCGGTATGCAACCCTGCCTTAGAAGTTTCCATCTAAGATCTTAATCTGATGGGGGCTATATATATATATGCCAGATGATAACCCGCGCGCATGCGCAGAGTGAGTTTTTATAACAATGTTTGTTCATTAAATGGTGTTAACATTTTGCAACACTACAATCTTTATCGATTATAAATGGCGAATACAAATGTTGGTCTCTTAAATGTACCATCGTTGTTGAAGAGTTAATATATTACATCTCATTTTAATTATTTTTAAGACTTCATATGCACAAAATGAAATTAAGTTTTGCGACTGACACAAATCACCAAAACCAAATAGGCAGCATCAATTGTATAATGACGAAAGAAGATTAGGTTTTCTGCTCTCGATTTGTTTACTATTGACTCTCCATAAGTGATTTCATTTTCTACCTCTGTAAAATTGTGTTTTCATTCTCGTTTTCTTTTCATTGATATGAGTGTATTTTTTTTTAACTTTTTCTATCAATTCAGTGAATTACATAAGTGTCAATTTAAAAAGATAGACATTTGTAAAAATTAGTTCCACTCCAGATACATATCTAATAATCAAAATTTTGAAGAAAATTACCGGCAAACTATAACAAGTTAGTGTTCAAATCTAATATATCAAGTTATTATATAATATAAGTGCAGACTTGAAATATAAATGTATGTCTAGTATATATTCACCAGTTCGGTCCAAAATCATATAATTCTAGAACATCAAAACAAATTACTTATTTTATTAACCTATGTTTTTGAGGTTTAGTTACTTAAGAGTATACATATAAAAATAATATAATAATTTACCATTCTAGTATATGTAAATTATGTATAAACTAAGAAATGTTTGATTTATTAAATGATAAACCAGAAAACTTAAAATAAATAGTACAAATCTCTCGTTCTTACAGTTATAATAGCTAGGTGGGGTATTAGGGAGAAACAATATTAGACGAATGATCAAATTTCTCGTTCTTCAAACAAACTCAACTAGAGGTGACTGAAATCTTGTCATGATATTTCATTAAAAGCTTTTTAGGAATAAAAATCAAGACTAAATTATTTAATCTGAATGAAATAATATATATAGTGCTTCCAATATTAAATATCACTTCGATTTGAAGAAGTGTGTTTATGAGATTGTCAAGATCAAATAAGATATCAGAAACCACCTACTTAAAAAAAAAATTTGTATACATAAAAATATATACATTAGAGTAAGCACAGAAATCAAAATCAGTACATTTTGTTAATTTACAATCACGGTTTTGGTAAATAAATCAAAACAACTTTATTTATATTGACATATATATATAGTAAATTTTAATATAAATATTTATTATTGACACTTCCTACTCATATGATTTTTTTAACATTTGTATATTTGCTGTAACAAAAATTTAAATTATTAATGACAAAACTTTTAATGTGAGATTTTCTAATACGAATTTCAAAATTAAAATAATAAGATCTCAATAATTTTTCACTGCAAATTTTGAAATTAACATATTGATATATTTTTGTATAATTTATTTCAAATGATATTAATATATATATATATATATATATATATATATATAATATGAATATCTATTAATGAGACTTCATATTCATGCAATTTATTAGGGCTGAGCATTTTATCCGATACTAGAACCCGTATCTGAATCCAATCCGAAAATCTGAACCGAAGTAGCAAAATACCCGAACGGATATTGAATTCAGAGAGATTAGATATACGAACCCAAACGGGTAATATCCGAACCGGAACAGCTAATATCCCAACCCGAATGGATATCCGAAGATGACCAAACATAAGTATACTAACCATATATTAATTTCTAGTTTACTTCTTTCATTTTATTCAAAATATTTATATTAATGATTCACATTGCTCAGAATAAGATAATATACATATAATTATTGACAAAATTATTTGCTACTCACTTAAAATAGATATCAAGCTTTTGTTTCTTGCTATAACAAAAGTTGCATCTAAAATTTTAAAATAACAACTAAATTAGTGTCTTTCTATTTTTAAAGAAAACCAGTTAAGTTAAAAATATATTTTAAATACAAAAAAATTAAACAATCAATAATTTATTTATTTTTCTTCAAATTTTAAATATCCAAACCCGAGCCAAAATATCCAAACCCGAACATAAAATACCCGAACCCGACCCGACGTGAATAAATACCCGAACGGGTTCTATACCTTTATACTGTAATCCCAAAAATCCTAAATACCCGATACGAACTCGAATGTGTATCTGAATGCCCACCCCTATGATATATGATTATTTGTATCTTGTTTGAACGGAAAAAAATTAAACCATTGATCACAAAATTTTTAA
Organism: Brassica oleracea var. oleracea; assembly: GCF_000695525.1. Classification (NCBI taxonomy): domain Eukaryota; kingdom Viridiplantae; phylum Streptophyta; class Magnoliopsida; order Brassicales; family Brassicaceae; genus Brassica; species Brassica oleracea. The sequence goes on along the minus strand of NC_027749.1, from coordinate 6,751,595 downwards.
TGTGAGACTTTTACCATTTTTAGTAATTTATAGTCATTTTAAAAAATTTAAAATATAACATATAAGAAGAAAATTATTATTTTTATTAAATGATTAATGTGATTGTTTAATTTATTTTAATAATATAAAATTAAAAAAAAAGAGGACACAAAAATTGTTATCAAATATGTATTATTCATAATCATTAATTGTCATATATATGTTAATCTTATTAGGTAATTCCGTAGTTTTTTTCGGATGACAAATACTATGTTAACCATTTTAACCATTCAGTTTTAGTTATAAAATTTTGTTTTGATATTTTTTTATTTATATAAATAAGAGTTTATTAGGAAATAATATCAAAATTAGAGTAAAATTATTTATGTATCCAAATAAAATAAACCAAATCTCTATTTGTAGAGAACAAAAAATAATGAATTTTGATATAATTGTTTTTATATAAAAAGTATTAACTACAAAATAATTTATCTGAAGCAACGAGGATGAAAAAATATCTAAATAATTCCAACAACCAATTAGAAATTAACAGTTCTATGGACTTTATATCTATTCTATTAAAACATGAACATGACCTATTGATATAGGTGTGGTCTAATTATTTTAATACAATTATTAAAACCTCTTATTAATCATTTAAGAGAAATATTATACAAAAAAAATTACAAATATGACGAAAAACATACAAATATAAAAAATAAATTTCTTAAAAAATATAGTTTATTTTTTTAAGAAAGAAGCAAAATCCCAGACCTTTACTCGCTAGTTAGGAGCGTGGAATTCAAAGATGTAATCTGATTAGTTTATGTCTTCAGTTTGAGTTTTACTTTCTTGTTTTTCAACCAGTTCAATCTTTTCAATTTGGTTTAATCCACGTCCTTTTTTTCTTGTTTCAACATCTTCGTATGTGTTCACTAGTTGAATATTTTTTTCAACTACCCCAGTGTAAGTAGTTTTAGACTATGCACATTGCTTACATGGTTACAACACCCTATTTTTACCCCATATCATATTCTTTTTTTTTTCTGTGAAAGAATGTTAAATTTTATTCATCAAAAATACTTTTTTACATCAAGTTAGTCTTTGGCTAAACAAAGAAAACTTCTAACTCTGTACACCTTCCACAGTTCTACCTTCTACCTTGCTATCTCCTAGCTATCAAAACTTATTTACAGCTTTATACCAAACCAATACTGCAAGAGAGCTTCCATGCCTTTCATTTCCTTCCTTTGCACCAGACTAAGCTTATTCCTGATTGACTTATCAATAAGCTTGGACAGGGCTTGCGACGGCATAGAGGGTTCTCCACGCCGGCGTTTGTTTCTTTCCCACCACAGTGTATATAAGGTGACTTGGAATGCATATCTGAGACAAAACCTCTTCCTTTTTTCCATTGTTGGGACAGAGATCAATTCGACAATGATGTTCCACTTATCCGAATATGATCTGCCCAAAATCCCTTTAACAAGCTGTTCCCAAATCAATGATGAGAACGAGCAGTCAAAAAAGAGATGGTTTCTTGTTTCGGTAGCCAATTTACATAGCACATAAGTAGAGTCTACACCCTGACTCCAGCCAGATATGCAATCCATTGTTGCTAACCTGCCACGCATTGCAATCCAAGTCATGAAGGCAAACTTTGGTGAGGCCTGAGAGAACCAGATACTCTTCCCCTAGGTGCAGAGCGACCCTACTTCTCGCGTCTGCTACCATGTCTCAGTGGTTGAGAAGTTGGTTTTGTAACTCGACTTCCATCTCCACAAATCCACATCCTCCGTTCCAGATCTTAGCTTTCCCTTAACAATGTCCATCTCCTTTTCAGTGTCGTTTAATATAAGCCGCCTGTGTCTTTTCCTTCTCCTTTGATTACAGACCGCTTCCTCCAAAGTAGTCTCCCTACGGATCCCCATTTCGAGAGTACCTCTCTCCCCAAGTAACTCAGACATCACCCCAAGCTCAGACCACCGATCAAACCAGAAGGAGATATGTCTTCCATTTCCCACCGCCTTCATATGAAATGTCCTGGCTACATGTCTCAACTTGAGCATTTTTCTCCATGTCCAAGAGCCTGCTTGTGTTTTCTCATTAACTTCCCAGAAACTTTTATTTCTGAGAAGATTAGTTCTGATCCACTTACCCCAAAGAGAATCACCAGCAAGCATTCTCCAGATAAGCTTTACACCATATACATGATTAACTTCTTTCAACGGCCTAATCCCCAGCCCTCCCTCGCTCTTTGTTTTACAGATGTCCTGCCACACCACCTTAGCACCCGTAGACTTAAGTTCTGGCCCAGTCCACAAGCAAGCGGAGCAGAGCTTCTCTGTCTCTTTTGAACATTGACTTTGTAGTCGAAAGACAGTGGCCCAGAAGTTAACAATGCTCATTATGACAGACTTAATCAATTGCAGTCTTCCTGCATAAGATAAGAACCGACAAGTCCAAGTGCTTATCCGACCTCTGATGTTTTCGAGCAGTGGCAAGTAATGTTGTCTACCCATAGCCTGAGTCATCAGAGGAAGTCCCAAGTAATGGAATGGAAGCTTACCCTCTGCAAACGGGAAGTTTGTGAGAATTCTGCTTCAGCAATCCCTCCCATGAAGATGGTTGATTTCTCTAGGCTTATAGAAAGACCAGACCACCCTGCAAATTCATCAAACACTGAGAGCACTCCTTCTACAAAATTCTTAGTACCTTCCACAAACACCATCAAGTCGTCAGCGAAGCAGAGATGGGTGAGGGCGAGAGAATGACACCGAGGATGGATTCCAAATTTCTTCTCCCTCAACGCTTTGTCAATCTTATATGACAGACCGTTCATACAAAGAACGAAGAGGTAAGGTGAAAGGGAACAGCCCTGGCGCAGCCCTCTTGAGCTCTGGAAATAGCCAGCTAAGTCTCCGTTAACTTGGACCGAGTAGGAGGGAGTGGTAACACATAACTTGATCCAATGAATAAATCTTTCTGGAAATCGCATAGCCACCAGACTGTTCAGAAGGAATGACCATTGAACAGAATCAAAAGCTTTAGAAATATCCAGTTTCATAGCACAACGAGGAGAGATCGAGTTCTTGTGATAATCCTTTACTACTTCTGAAGCCAAAAGCACAATTTCCATCAACAGCCTACCCTTCACAAAAGCATACTGGTTTGCAACAATTATCCTGGGGAGTAGCTTTTTTAACTGGTTCGCAAGAATTTTTGAGACTACTTTATAGAGCACATTGCAACAAGCAATGGGTCTATAGTCCCTTATCTCCGTTGCATCTGTCTTCTTGGGAATGAGTGCCAATATTGTTGAATTAACTCCCTTTGGAAGGAAGCACATCTGAAATACAGACTGCACCGCAACAGTGAAGTCATGAGCAATCACCGGCCAGGCCGTTTTGAAGAATTCACAAGGAAACCCATCAGGCCCTGGCAATTTATTCGATGGCATAGCAAATAGCACACTCTTAGTCTCCTCAACAGAAACAACAGCCACCAAACCATTACAGTCCTCCAAGGAACATTCAAACTTCAGCAGGTTCCTTAGCTTCTACACTGACACACTGTGATAGCTCTCCGGAACTTGGTTAAAGATCTCGGAAAAAAATCTCTCCGCCTCTAGTTTAATCTTAGAATGCTGTTTGCCCATAGTACCATTCGGACATCTGATCTCCCTCAAGGTGTTTTGGGCTTGCCTTGTCCTGATTGAATTGTGGAACGTTGAGTTGTCTTGGTCATCCACATCCAACCATTGTAGCTTAGACCTCTGTTTAAGGAAGTCTTCTTTCAAGCCTGCAAGGTGAAGCCATCTTCCATATGCCTAACCCACATCCAACCGGTGTAGCTTAGACCTCTGTTTAAGGAAGTCTTCTTTCAAGCCTGCGAGGTGAAGCCATCTTCCATATGCCTAACCCACATCCAACCAGTGTAGCCCCCACGCTTGGATTAGCCAGAGTACTTTTCTGCCTGTTACATAGCACCGCATGAGCTTCCTTTGTTCGAGTAGATAAGTTACCCAACTGCTCTCTACCAATCTCTCTAATCAGCGGCATAAGATTTTTTTAACTTCTTGAAGAAACGGAACATATCAGATGTGGAGTGGAAAAGTCTCTCCGTTGACTCCCAGTACTCTTTTACCTTAGGCAGAAACGTAGGTAGCCGCCCAATGGCATTGACATATTTAAACGGTCTTCTAATCTTCTCTGTCCCTTGCATCAACTGAATCTTGTACCGCAGGTGATATGAACAACCTCCTGGCTCAAACACCGCATAAGCATTCCCAAATCTCTGCAGTGCCACATTATTCACCAGAACCCTATCCAACTTCTTACAAACAAGCCCCTCATCTCTCTTGTTACACCAAGTGAATAGAGGGCCTTGATACCCAAGATCAGACAACTGACATCGCATAGCCATCCTCTGAAAATCTCACATACCAGTTGGTAGCCTCGCTAAACTCTCAAATTCTGAATGTTCTCCCCCATCCAATATCTCATTGAAGTCACCCATAATAATCCACGACTTCTGTTGAAATAGAGGAGAGTCATGGTGATGACACAAATCTTCTCATAGCACCTTCCTTTCTTCAACCTGATTGCTTGCGTAAACAAACGAGCATAAGAATTCTTCCTCGTCTTGTATTGCGATAGAACAAGTGATGAACTGATCTGTTTTGTATACCGGAGACATAAGTACTGTATCTCACCAAAGCAACCAAATTCTTCATCCTTGACTATGCTCATAGTTTGTCATTACTGACCAATCTCTGAACACAGACCCCAAAATTTTCTCTGCCTTTTTTTCTTTGACTCTTGTCTCCAAGATACACCCAAATTTCATACTTCTATTACTAAGCCACTCTTTCATTACGGAATGCTTCAAAGTTTTGTTGAATCTGCGCACATTCCAAAAGAAGCTTGACATATTAATGATGGCGGCAAGAAGACCTTGTGCTCATTGCCATCGGACTTGCATCATGTGACTTAGACTTCTTCTAATTTGTCCCTTTGATTTCACTCCTATTCTCCCTCTCTTGATTAGTGGTGACTTCCTCAGTTTACCCTTCCTTCCTTTCGATCACAACATCTGTCTCAGTATCATCAACCAATTTCCTTCCTTCCAAGATTTCCACTTCCTCCTCCTCTCCCATACTGAGCACCGAGAACTTAGAGGCAGAGATATGAAAATCCTCCCTCTGATGACTTCCCGGAAATCTATCCACTTTATCAGGAGATGCTAGAGCCCAGTTACTTTGCTCCCCATTTGACTCATCCTTTGAATCATTCTTCTCTTTTTGTGTTTCCATTTCTTCCTCTTCATTTACTTTCTCATCCTCCTTGTTTACCGTCTCTTCCTCCAGATTTTTCACTATCCGAGTTTTCTCCATAGGCCTATCTCTTGCTGCGAAACTGTCAAATCCCTCACCACTTCCGATTCAGTGTTTTCTGCAGTAACTCTTTTCTCTGTGTCTTTCTTCTTCAACACACAGACCTCTTCTGTGTGACCCCATTTGTCACAGAACCTGCATCTTGTTGGTAGCCAAGGGAATTGGAAATCCACCATGAACTCCTTTCTATTTTTTTGAAAAGTTGATCTCTTTAGGCAAAGCTTTGGAGACATCCACCTTCGCAAATACTTTTGCAACTTCAAAATTTGTGCAGGCAATGGTCTCTGGATGCAGTTCGACCGGGAACCCAACTGCGCTTGTGATAAAGCTAAGACCTTCCCAAGAGTACATGTGTAGAGGAAATCCACGCAAATGCACCCACATGGGATTGCCTCCTCCTCCTGCTTATCTTCCTCTGACCTCGGCGTCCACTTTGAAACTACCATTGGGACTCCAACGATGTTCCACATACCCCTTTTCAAAATCTTTTCTCTCTCTTTCGGGTTGGAAACTTGAAACCTCATTGTTGTAGCATTAACTTCAAAAACAACGATGCCGAAGCACCCCATACTTCCAGATCTTATTTAGCACCATATGAGCTTTAATTAGCAACATGGGGCGAGATGTCGAGGAACTTCCCCACAATGAAATCCTCCCACACCGGCGTAGAACTGGAGAGAACGTCATTTGGAATCTCTACCGAACGGACCCCATCCTTGTTCGAAATTGCAACCTCGTACTTCTTTAGAATCCTCTTGTCTTGCGCAATAGAGGCCCAACTTGGGGCCACCGGCTTCGCCGCCACAAACGACACCGATTTACCCACTGAAGAGCCTTCATTCCCTATTTATTTCTTTCCTGTAACCCTCCCTGGAGACCCAGGAGGGTCCGGCGGCGCATCCGAAACCATAGTCGAAACCCTTTCGCCAGTCGCCAGAAAATCTCCCTCAGAGCAAAACGCATCGTTTTTCTAGTGCACTTTTATCTATTCAGCCCCATATCTTATTTTCTCTCTTATACATCATCTTTTCTTTCTTCCACATCACAATTCAATATCCACTCAATTTTTATTCTCTACAATGCTTTTGTTTAAAAAAAAAAAATTACAACACCCTACCCTACCAATTTTTTTTATTATACTTTTATTTTATTTTATGTTTTATTTTGTGATTACATATTATTAATAAAAATTATCACTTCAAATTAAATCAAATAATTAAGAATTAAATAAATTTATAAAATAAATTCAATTTTTCGTTTTTATTTTACATGTTAATATTTTTAAAAACATTGTAAGTGATAAATACGAAAAATATAGATAATTATTTTTAAATCACATTCAATCACAAAAAAACTGAAAACTGAAAATAAAAAAACAATGAACAAAAATCACACAATAAAACACATATAACTTAATTAGTACAATAGACTTAACTTAGAATTTAAAAAATCTCATTAACCACGGAACATTCCGAATTTTGCCCATATGTGTTTGACCAGATCTGATTGCAATTCGTGATGGACATTTGAATACAGAAACTCGGATCTAGCACGCACATGATTAGGAAATGCAGGTAGCACCTCCGCCGAGTATGGTTGCGGTGTACTAGATCAACTTGCCTCAGATTGATCATAATCGGTCCAATGTTGAGCATACGTATCTAGCTCATCCTCAACAATCATATTATGCAATATGATACATGACATCATAATGATAGCCAATTCGGCTATGTCCCACATTCGACCTTGTAACACTCCAAATGCACGTTCGATGTCCTTTCGACATCCCTCTTGAAGTTGTGCAAATAACTTATCTGATTCACTTTGAGGAAGTCTGATCGATTTTACGAAAGTAGGATAAGAATGATATATACCGTCAGCTAGATAGTATGCCATATTATACCGTTGATTCATGAAATCACTGGTGCTCGATCTTGTGGTATTTTTATGGGTATTCTATCTATCGCTGTAGGATTCCTATTCAAGATCACTGCAGTTCCTTTTCGGGCAGCTGTAGGACGGACAGCCGCCTATAGGTGGTAGGGTACGCTAAATTTGAATTGAGACGAAAGCTTTATAAAATGGATGTAGCAGTTGCTTGCGGGAAACCTAGATTCTTTACTTGATCTAGGATGTGTGATCACTTTTGGAGTACTTCCTTGTTCGACAGCATCGAACACTGGTGAACGATCTAGAACGTTTATATTGTTCAATGTGCCCAGACATCCAAAAACGCATGCCGAATCCATAGATCACGAGACGCAATTGCTTTAAGAATAACAGTGGTGGTTCCCTTATCTCCTCTAGTAAATTGTCCTTCCCACGCTTTAGGACAAATTTTCCATTCCTAGTGCATGCAATCAATACTCCCAATCATCCCTGGGAACCCTCGCATTTCACTAACATGCAAAATTCTCTGCAGATCATCTTGAGTTGGGGCTCTGAGATACACTTGTTCATACAGTCGTATGATTCTTTTACATAATCTACGCAAACACTCCAACGCTGTAGTACCTCCTATTTTGATGTATTCATCGATCGCGTCAGCCGCCACACCATACGCTAACATTCGCATGGCGGTGGTATATTTTTCTAATGGAGATATACCTTCTTTTTTGGCTGCGCCAAATCGTTGGGTGAAATAGTCGTCACCCCAACGATCCGAAGGAAAACATATTTTTACGTCCGGAAACGCCGACGAAACATTGAATCGTCATATGTAGGTTGATTGGTAGTCATCAATCAGTTTTTGATTTGCTGCTGCATGATCTCTTGTGAAATATCTTCTCTTGCTACGAGATGGATAGTCTTCCTCTATTTTCTTTCGACGCTCCCTAAAGTGGTTGAGGATAAATGTATCTTCAATTTCAAACTGCTTTTTGTAAGCGTCGATATAAAAAAATATTTCTGGTAGATCCATTGAATTTTTTTTTAGCAAAGTGAGATTTGTGGTAGTGGTACATTAATGGAAGAATGAGCCTCATTTATAAAATAATTGAACCAAAGGATTTCCTGGTTGGAAGATAAGATTCTCAATTATAAAAGCATAACGTGACAATATAACATTATTAAAGCATAAAATACAACACACATTATTAAAGGAGAAAATGTCAAACAAACATTATTAAAGAAGAAAATGACATACAAGCATTATTAAAGGATGGGGTGATATGATGCAGACAAGCATGGGGTGACATGATAAAGAAAAAGATGGAGTGACATGATACATATAACCACTCTTGACTACAATTACTTTCCAAATAAGTCATGGCTCAACTGCTGCAACAGCTCTCTGCTGTGGTCATTGAGACAATCCTTTTCACTTAGCTTCAGCCATATCTTCATCTTCTTAGCATGAGTCTTTTCTTTCATCAATTCATTTGCGTCATATTTCCTTTGGGTTGCCTCCTTTTGCCTTAGGTTTGCCTCTTCCTGCAACATGGCTAACTTTTCCAAGTGTTCCGACTCTTGTGCTTTCATTTTCATGAATTCATTAAAATCTTCGTTGACCACTTCCAAAAATGCACCCTTACCCTTTCTTTTAGACTTTTTCTTAGCTGCATCCCTTCCCATTGGACGAGCGCTAGGTCCTACAAAGTTGGAGTCACTCTCATGAGCTCTCTTTGATCCACTGCTTCCAGAGCCAGTATTTTCTCCTACCTTGCTACCATAACGTGGTTGATCATGGACATCAATCCATTCTTTCATATATTTGAAAGTCCCATTGCCAGCACTTGAATATAATTCATGTGCTTTCGCCAATAGATCATCTTCCGACCACCCGCTTTGTTGCATACGTTTAGCGTTATCGTATGCACCAACCCATTTGACTAACTTTTTATTCACGTAGTTGTAGTGAATCCTGCATGCATTTCCGTCACGTGGAGGATCAAATGAGCAATACTCATTACAATACTCAGTAATTTTATCCCAATATCAATCACCTTTTTAGTTTCTGCCAAAACCGCTATATGTTCCATATTTAATCCAACCACTCAGTAACACTAATTTTTGCTCAGTGGTCCATTTGGGGCTTCTCTGGCGAGCAGAATTTTAATCATCTGCATCTGGAATGGCTTGAACGCTGCTCATACCAGCAAGAACATTTGTGTAGAAAATTCAGTTGCTCTGACATCTGAATCATTTTCATTACCAGCTGGAGTAGAATAATACGGGCGTACCAGAGATGAATACGGCATCATCGGTTGATAATAGGGAGGATAGTTTGGAACAGCTGATGGCATGAATATATTTGGTGGATAACCATAGTTTGGTACATGTTGGTGTTGGTTGGAAGCTTGATTTTGTAATTGAGAAATGTTGAGATTTGAGTAGTTAAAAGGATAATTAGAAGAATTTTGGGTGCTAAAAAGATTATTATTGGGATCTATTTTACTAATTAAGGATGGTTAATGATAAAACGAAATTTTAGTACGAGTTAATAGCAAAAATATAGTAAAAATATGAGTTTTTCTGTGTCCAAATGAAATTAAACAAGTCTCTATTTATAGAATATGAAAAATGATGAATTTTGATATAAAACTTATATGCAAAAATTGATATCAAATAATTGAGATGAAAAAAAAATTGAAACTATGATCATCCAATCAGTTTCTTACACTTGTCTTTATCCACCTATTTACTTTGCAATCTATTCTATTAAAATAGAAGTCATGACTTTTTTCATGTGTGATTTTTTGAATTTAGACCATCCTTTAAATTTTTATTAAATGTATTTTATTTAAACTAATAACAAATAAAATCTATGAACTACTTTAATCATAATATATTTTGATATCTTTTCATTTTAAATATAAAAATATATATTTTAAAAAAATCTAACAAATCTGTTTGAAAAGATTTTAACAAGATCTTAATTTTTTAAAACTATATGTAAATATTTTCACTAATTGAGGGAGCTGGCGTATCAATTCTTTAGAATGGAGGTGGGAGATGGTAAGAGTATACACTTGTGGTTTGATAATTGGATGGGAAATGGTCGCTTGATTGATATTACTGGAGCAGTGGGAACCACATACCTTGGGGTTCGTCGACATCCTATGGTTCGTGAAGCAGTGGTTCATGGGGATTGGTCCATTTGGGGAAAGAGAAGCCGACGGTTTCATCATCTCTATGAGACCATCTTAGCTAAAGAGGCGCCTAGTAACAATAAAGGGGGTGACATTGTATTGTGGAAGCATGGAGAAAATGATTTTAAACCTGAATTCTCAGCATCAGCTACTTGGGAGCAGATCAGACTACGGAGGGATAAAGTCAGCTGTAGTCGTGTGATTTGGTTTACGCAAGCTGTGCCTAGATACTCTTTCATTACTTGGCTCGCGATAAGGAACATGTTATCTACTGGTGATAGAATGAGAACTTGGGGTCTAGTGCAGGGGTGAGTGCTATGTGGAGAACCAGATGAAACAAGAGATCACCTATTTTTCGCTTGCCCTTACTCGTACACAGTTTGGGAATCACTGGCTAGAAATCTAATGGGAAGACATATCAATCCGGATTGGGAGCAGTCACTTGCTTATCTGCAGCGTATGGGGCGCAATGGTATGGATGCCATTTTGGCAAAGCTATTGTTCCAGACTGTTGTTTATCAATTGACCATCAAGCATGGACGAACTCGGACCAGGTGTGTCGCCTGATTGATAAAGCAATGAGGAATAGAATTTTCTCACTCAAGTATCATCACCCGCACAAGCTTGCTGGTCTCTTACAGTGTTGGCTGCAGCTCAACCCCTAGAAGGCTGATGATTATTTGCATTCTTTATAGAGGACACACATAGCTAGATTGCGATGTATATAACCTTCTGTTTTTTATTGATCAATAAATATGAAATTTCATCAAAACAAAATATTTCCACTAATTTTGTAATTAGTTTTGAAATATTATTATACATTAATATATGAGAAATTCTCCTAAATAGCCATTTTTAATTATTGTCTCAAAAGTAGCTTCTCAGGTTGGGAATCAGAATAATAGCCTTCATTAATAGAGCTAAAGACTATAATGTCCTTCTTTCAACTGTGATATTATCTCGACCAAAAAAAATATGGTGAAGTAATCTCCAGCGACAAGTCACCTCCGGCGACGAGCTGTTGAAGTTCGACGAGGAACGGAGAGGTGATTATCCATGTCGACGAAACAAGCTGTGTATCGGTATGTTTTAATCATTATTGACAGTGGTTTACAAAGAAAAATTCCAATCTCAATTCGAAAACTTAGGTTTTCGAATTTATATTTGGGGGTTTCGATTTTGTAGTTCTTCATATAATAGATTTGAGCTTGTTTTGTTGTTCAAATCAAACTGAGAGAACATAATCAGAATTAAAAGAAGAAATCTCACGAAAGCTTCATTTACAGAACTTGGCTTACGGAAGAAGACGAGTTCGTGACCTTGCTTTTTTGGTAAGCCATTTTGAGTCTTTGATGTTCCTAGTTCTTCTTTGACCAATGCTTTATTTTGCTCAGATTCAAATTTTTTAGTCTGATTGGGTCATGCAGGTAGATTGGGTGATATGATATTGTTTCAAACCTGTGTGTGTCGATGTTGTAGTTATCTTGTTCCTCTAAAATTTATAGTTTTTTTCTTGTTAAGAACACACATAAAAATAAGTGAGCATTTAGATCATAGTATCTTAAGCTGAGTTGTGTAGAGAATTAGTCGTTAAGGCTTGAAATTTCATATTTGCACTTCTCTAGTACTATCTGAACATAGAAACAAAAACTCAATACAATTTGTTCAACTCAGAACATTGATTTCGTCGGAACAAAACGTTTTGGAAGCATTTATACATTATCATGATAGCTTTCCTGATTTTTCTGCAGAATGAGAAAGAGCCACCGAATGAAACACTTGTCTTTCCATTGTCTCCACAGAGTGGGACTCAAGTTTTTTCTCCTAATGTGACGGAACACATATATGCTCAAATCCGTTTTACATTTGGAGTTTCCAAGTAGTTTTAAGCTTATGTACATAATCATGATAGCCTTTCTGATTTTTTTTTGTAGAAAGACATAGCCATCGAATGCGACACTTGCCTCTCCATTGTCTCTACAGACTGGGACTCAAGTTTTTCCCCATAATGTGACACAACACGTATATGCTTGATATGAACCAAAAAGCTTACTTCCTCTTAACCTAATCTCTCTTGAAGATTAAGTTAATTCTTGGAAGCTTGTCTATTATTAATAATATGAAACCTGTTATAAGATAAACTTTGAAATGATCCTCCACTCCTTTGCCAACTTAAGCACTATGATCATCTACTCATCAAGCATTATGATCATCTACTCATCAAGCATTATGATCATCTACTCATCAAGCATTATGATCATCTACTCATCAAGCATTATGATCATCTACTCATCAAGCATTATGATCATCTACTCATCAAGCATTATGATCATCTACTCATCAAGCATTATGATCATCTACTCATCAAGCATTATGATCATCTACTCATCAAGCATTATGATCATCTACTCATCAAGCATTATGATCATCTACTCATCAAGCATTATGATCATCTACTCATCAAGCATTATGATCATCTACTCATCAAGCATTATGATCATCTACTCATCAAGCATTATGATCATCTACTCATCAAGCA
>NC_027749.1:6720647-6734109 GCF_000695525.1 Brassica oleracea var. oleracea | reverse complement strand
ATGCTCAAATCTTGTTTTGCACTTGGAGTTTTCAAGTAGTTTTGGAAGCTTTTGTACATAATCATGATATCCTTCCTGATTTTTGCAGAATGAGACAGAGTCATCGAATGAGGCCCCATCCAATCCAAAACCAGCGGAAGAATAACTTGACAATGATGTAAGATTTATTCTGAAAAAAACTCTTATAGTTTTCTTTTGCCTTATAGGCTAAGACACAGACTGGGAATCAATATTTTTCACCTAATGTGACACAACACATATATGCTCATTCTTGTTTTACAATTGGAGTTTTCAAGTAGTTTTGGAAGCTTTTGTACATAATCATGATAGCCTTCCTGATTTTTGCAGACTGACAAAGAGCCATCAAATAAGACGCCATCCAAGCCGAATCAAGTAGAAGAAAAGATTTCAAGAAAGGTTAGAGAAAGTGAACATGTCACACTCATTTCCTGTTTAGCTTAAACGTTGTTTTTGAACTTTGTTTACTATTAATGTTGACTTAGGCAAGTATGAAATGTTCCTACGAAGTTTGTAATGAACTATGAAGACTTTTGTTTTATTTAGGTTGTTATTGAAGAAGTTTCAGGTTTTAACACTTTATTAATAAAAGTACTTCAAAACATCCCGAAACTTCTTCAATAACAGCCTAAATGAAACAAAACTCCTCATAATTCATAACAACAACGAACTATGAATCGGTATGTTTCAATCGTTTTTATCAATGGTGTACAAAGAAAAGCTCAAATTTACTTAGGGTTTTCAAATTGAGATTTGGGGCTTTCGTGTTGTTGTTCTTTGGATGTTACTTTAAGCTTGTTTTTGTTTGAATTGAACAGAGAGAGCATAATCAGAGTTACAAAGAATGAATTTCAGAAAGCTTCATCTACATATAATTTTGGCTTACAGAGGAAGACGAGCTCATGACTTTGCTTTTAGGTAAGCAATTTTGAATTTTTGATATTCCTATTTCTTATCTGATCAAGGAACCTGGTGTGAAGAGAGCTTTGATTATTGGAGTTGGTCTTCAGATACTGCAACATATAATGCTTTTTATTTTTAGAAAGTAAAAAAAAATGATAACAAATAAAAGAGAAGAAGCATGTTTGGAGTTTACATGAATAAATGGAATATTAATATATTATACATCTTAAATACCGAAAGAGACAAATGTGTCTCGTCTTTTGACAAACCTTGGAATACGTGCAGAGTCTGCATCTCTCCTTATAAGCTCCGTAACTACATTTTTTATGCTTCCATGTATTCTTGTCTCTAAGGTTAATGGATGTATATGGAAGAAGACAAATTCTCTTTGTTGTGTTTCTCTTTTTTTCACCTGAATGGTAATGTAACAGTTTCAAATTGAGTTTGATAGGCTAGTCTAATACCAATGATAACAGTTCATCTGCAAAGGTCTTAATCCTTCTTAGTCTCACATCTAAGAATTTGATACAATTTGTTTAGTTTCAAGAAAGCTTTCCAAAAAAATCCGATATTAACAAATTTGAGAAACGTTTTGCTTGGTTACTTGTTTGGCTTACGTATATTTATATCTTTGGTAGGCTCGTGAATTTTCTTATGACATTGTTAATCGCTTGCTTGTGCTTGTGAAACTGTGTAATTTTGTTAATTTTAGGAAGGATTTGTTTAGTTTTAGAAAAGCTTTCCAGAAATCCAATATTAACAAATTTGAGAAACTTTTTGCTTGGTTACTTGTTTGGCTTACGCATATTGATATCTTTGGTAGGCTCGTGAATTTGTTTATAACATTTCTAGACGATTTCTTGTGCTAGTGAAACTGTGTAATTTTTTTTTAAATTTTCAGAAAGGATTTGTATAGTTTCAGAAAAGCTTTCTAGAAAATTCGATGTTAACAAATGTGAATTTTTTTTACTTGGTTACGCAGGATAGTAACACGCTGGGAAATTCATTACCTCTCAGACTAACACTGTCTGAGCTGAAATATCATATTGGTTCAGAGCCAAGGCAAAACAATTGGAGATTTATGTTGCTTATTGAAAATGTTTAGATTTCGAATGTAAAAAGAAAGCATTTTACATATTCTGGATGACTTTACAAAACCAAAAAAATAGAAAAAATGTTATAGACGATTGGAAAGCATTTGATAATTTTTGGAGGGCTTCTAGAAATAATATTTTAGTGTATTTCTATCTAGCAACGTTTAAACTTAAAAATGAAATCAGATCAAAAACTTAGTGACTTTCAGGTTTAGTAAAAATAATGGTTTAGACGCTAGGCTTGAGGAGAATCATCTGTTATAGTCAAACACATAAATTTACTTAAACTTAAATTATATATTATAAAGTTGGAAAATATTTGGCAATTTTCAGAAATAATAACATGCATGATTCAAATTTTTTTGGAAGGTTTAATATATAATTAGGACAACTATCGCTTAGTTGATAAAAAATAACAAATTTTAACCCACAACCAACATATTCCATTAAAAGCTCTAATCTTGCCGATGAAACTTCTGAGTTTACGGGTATTTGCTATGGAGATTGGGGAAAAATCTTAAACAATACTTTTCAACTCTAAAAAAATTTCATAGCTCAAAGTTATATCTTCCTCTTAAAATATTCATTTGAACTCCATTCTCCACAAACACAAAAAACTTCAATCATATTTCGAAAATCTGTTAAAAATATCAAAACCAAATCTCAAAATGATCAACCAGAGAGACATTTAACTAAATATTCCAAATTAAATACTGAAGATCTTCTTCTAAGTGAATAAAAGATGTAGTCATATTCTTATCAACATAGAACCCTCACTGGAAAGATTCATTTGAATTCCATTCTCCACAAACACAAAAAACTTCAACCATATTTCGAAAATCTGTTAAAAATATCAAAACCAAATCTCAAAATGATCAACCACAGAGACATTTAACTAAATGTTCTAAAACAACTCAAAACATTGTGAGTCTAGAAGGTGAAGATGACAACAATCCAATTTTAAATTTCAAAACAACTACAAAATCCAATCGCAGTAACATATCCTCAATTTATAATGAACATGAAATGATGATACCTTGATTAGATGCGGAGACAAGAAATAATGAGATGTGGAGACGACGGCGGATCAGAGATGATGAGGAGACGGTGACGGATCGGAGACGATGCGGAGACGATGACGGAGACACAACGGAGATGACGATGGAGGCGATGCGGAGACGACAGACGACGGCACAGCTTTGTCTTCGTGGAAAGATTTATTAAGTTTTCAAAATGTTTTAATTTTTTTATTATATAATTTAGGTTAAATTAACGTTGGGGATAATATAGTAATTGGCAATCATTAAATGAAATATTTTTGTGACATTGGGTCTTGAGGTCTATATTTGGAAGAAAAACTTGGTCTACTGCTATCTATGGCCATTTCTCTTAATATATTCAGTTATCATTTATACAATGAAATATAAAAAATTATATCCTATTTTTTATCTATTATATAATCATAATCAATCTTGTTAAAAGAAAATTATTATATTGAACTAAATATGGTAAAATTATATTAAATTAATAAATTTATATATAAAAATATATACAAAATTATAAATATTTATGTTCAAAAATATAATACATTAGTAAAGCGGGTTAACATTATCAAACTATATAATACATGTATAAAAATTAACATGTATTTCATTAAAGCTAATATAATCAATCATGTTAAAATAAAATTATTATATTGAACTAAATATGATAAATTTATATTAAATTGATAAATTTATAAATTTTACTTTTCAAAAATATAAAATATTCATGTTAAAAATATAATATAATGACAAAACGACTAAACATTATCAAACTATATAATATATGTAGAAAATTAAGATTTTTCTATATATAATAATATATTATCTAAAATAAATAAAGTAAAAAATATTGGTAAAAGGAAATGTAGCTTTGAAAGGTGGTCAAAATTTAGAATAAATTAAATACAAAACAATTTTGAAATATGTTGTTTCATGCATATATTAATTTGATTAATAACTCAATGAAAATACAATAAGATAAATATATAATAAGAAGCAATAAATACATATGACGGTTTTAAACAATTGATTAACTACAACATATAAACTACAAATTTATTAAATATTGTATATGAAATAGTTATATAAACATTTAAGTATATGATTAACTTTTTAAAAATGTATACTATTAATGATCTAAAATAAATATCTACGTATATAAAATTGAAAACAAACACCCATGCGCTTGCGCAGGTCGAGATCTAGTTAAAATTTGAAAGACAAACTTAATATTTTGGTCTAATCAACAATCAACATTTGTCAGGTCATACAAAAAAAAACCCATTTTTTTTTCAACGGTGTTGATAAGTTTCAAGGCTGAATTTGCCAAATCATGTATTTTGTTTTTACAATAAACCATTGTAAGCTTATCAATAGTTATTAATATTTATGTTGATAAATCTCCCATTGTAAATAGTATAATACAGAACTCATTTGTTTGAAATGCAATCACATACATTTTTTTGGTAAAGACAAACACATACATTTCTTATTGCTAAGTAGCTTTTTTTTTATTGCCAAGTGGTTGATAATAAAGTAAACATAAAGCTACGACTTCCCTGGTTAGAGAAATCTAACGAGGCAAGTACCTGGTTGAAGAAACTGCTAATATTTCTACTTGAACCCTCAACGTGTCATTCACGAGATAACCTCTCCGTGAATCCCTGAGATCAGCTAGAGAGATAAACTCAGGGTAACCCCAACCTAATCCTGGTCCTGGACGATTGATCCAATGATTGACTGTGAAAGATATAAAGTTGACAAGAAAGCATTCTTAGTCACAACGGATGTGTTCACAGCGATGATGAATATACAGTAGTATCGATATATATATCATCTGCTTACTTGGCCTGTCGATGGTTCTCCAGTGGGGAGAGGCAAGTTGGTTAAGAACTCTAAGCTGGGCTCGAACATAAATACTCTCGTAGGGTCTGAGGCTCTCGTTCGCATTAAGAACAAGATACATGGACAAGAATCTTCCCTCCCCCGTTGAAAAGCCAGTTGGATACAATTGTATATTCCTGATCAACATATGTAATATTTTTATAGCAAAAAAAAAAAACACATGTAATATTTTCACTACCACTATACTCTTAACTAAAGTAAAACAGCTTTGATCTTGAAATAATGTTGGACTTACCAATTTCTTCCTCCGATGGAGAACGCATCAGATAAATAAGTATCTCCGAGCAGCGTGGAGAACCTCTGAATAGTCCAGGTGAACCTGGGGTTAGGAAAATTCCTAGCGACGGTAAAAAGTTCTGATCTTTGAAAGGTAGTAGGAAAAGTCACATCAACACCAAACTCGCAGTGATCTCCATTGAAGAGGTATCCGTTTCTCGGGTCTCTGAAAGCAGCAAGAGACATGACCCGAGGGAATCCCCACATCGTTTTGAAAACATTGAATCGCCATACATGTGCAGCTGCGGTTTATACAATTCTTCGATAAATAGATGTCACCACTATATACGCATTGCAAGTTTTTTTGATAAAATCGATTAGCAAAAAAAGTACCTTGCATGGTGAAGTATTGCCTCGCGCTCCTACTAAATACGTAAACCCTGAGATCCGCGATAACCTCTTGATGTGAAAAGACTAGAGTCGAGTTGTCTATGGCTACGTAAAGAGAAATAAACCCTGAACCACCATCATGCCTGTTCCCGTTGGGGAACACAATAAGTGACCTGTTATAACAGGATCCATCAAACCTTTTTAATACATTGATAACTAATATCACTATATCAGAATACCCAGGGACGTCCCTATAAACAATTAAGTAAGGATTTAATCAAAAAATGTTTTTTTTTTTACAAATTCAGGGACCTTTGTCTGTGTAAATTTTTTTTTAAAAAATTGAGGACTATACGTCAGTGTTTAACTTGGCTATGCCTAAGACCACCCTGAGAATACCAACATACCAGTTGTATCCACCAACCGAAAAAGGACCAGATCTGTATCTGTCTCTTTCTTGCGACTGAAGGATCGTGTTAAAAGACTCAATTTTGAGAGAGTAAGACATTGGAGGACGATCTCTCATACCCGTCACTTGGTTTGAAAGTGGGACTTTATAATCACGTGAGGATATCTCTAGGTCGTCATCTTTATCTAAGTAATGCGCTTCTCCCAGGTTTGTGTCTGTTTTTGCTCCATTCTCCTCTGTTTCAAGACAAAAACAGAGCATTTGAGTAAAAGAAAATAAATGGATTTCTTGAATATGGGTTCGAATCTAAGAGCGGAAGATATTTCATGCATACGCTGTGGAGTTGTCTTTAGGTCATCAGTGTATTCTCGTATGAGGGATTGTGCAGAGGCAGATGTGATCAAGAGACAAAATAAGACAAAAACAGCATAAATGGTGTTTGTGTAGTGACTCTTCATCTTTTGAAATTACGTATGAATGAAAGTTTAGAGCAAAGACTGAGATTTTATAATAAGTCCGTAAGAGTGACAGGTTCCTCTGTCAATGCTATAATATTTACCAGATGATATCCCGCGCATGCGCGGAGTGAGTTTTTATAATAATGTTTATTTATTAAATAGTTTTAACATTTTGCAACACTACAATTTTTATCGATTATAAAATGATGAATGAAATGGACTTTTCAAGGGTCCAAGATTCAAATCATGTAGTATTTAAGATGTCAATCTATTTCCAAGTATTTTGATACAAAGAGAATGCATGTTCAAACTTAATCTAAATGCATTCAGTTCACTAAAGTGGTTTGATTAAACTAACAAGGTTCTAGCACAACTAAACATCAACTTTCAATCAATTGGAATAAGGAGAAATCATGGGCATAGGATTTTGATTTCAGATGACTAAGATTAAATCTAAAATGACAATATTTCAATCAACACATTCCCCTAAGTCTAGATATCAATTCTAAGCAAGTTCTCTTCTAAGATAAAAGCTCATTTACTCTCATGATCAAACATCAAATTCCTTTGGTTTGTGTCAATCAAGCAATCATTAAGGATAGATCATTCAACTTTCCTAACTCCCCTAACATCAAATCCCTTTGGTAGGGTAAGCTAATAGCTTGATGAGTTGGCTCAGACATTTCATCAAACACCTTCCGAGCAATGAAATGTCTAGAGTTCTAAACCAGAATGGCCAACTCAAGCTTATCATTAAGATCACTCAATCAAGAAAGGAAACACAATAATCTACTCTAAACATTCTAGATCATCACTTAATCATCCTAAATCATCCTAACCCATGAATCCAAAGATGACAACTCACTCATAATCATGGTAGACACTCGATCATTAGTTGATCCAAATCTAAACATGATTAATGGTCAAAATAATCAAGCAAAGATAAAAAATTATTATCAAGATTAGATCTTTCACCCAAAAGTGGCTTTTGATTAGATAGAAAATAAGATAAGATCCTAACATTAGGGTTAGAGAGTATTTATATGACTTCTAAAACCTAGTGGGCTCAGTCAACAACCTGAAAGGCCCAAATAAAACATAAATTTTCGATCAGAAGAAGAGAAACACGTGTGGGTTGATGAAATCGCTCCACCTAGTCGCTTCGAGAGGTCTCTCCGGCTCTCTGCTTCATTTCTTCATATTGCGCGCAGGTTGATGACCTCGCTCCATCTTGGTCGCTCCGGCTCTCGAAAGTCGTCGATGAGAGGTTGAGTTCGGAGCGGGTACCTCACCTCGCTCCGGGACGTCGCTCCAATTGCTTTGTCCGCAACTCCATATGGCGCGCGGGTTACTGAGGTCGCTCCCACTGTCCGCTCCAGCTTCAAAGTTTGCGAGCGGGTGCCGCAACTCGCTCCGGTAGGTCGCTCTAGCGTTTGCACCATTTCTCCAAAAATGCCAAGCGGGTACGCCATGTAGCTGCGAGAGGTCGCTCCAGGTTAGAGCGGGTTTTCACCTCGCTCAAGTAGGTCGCTCCAGCTCCTCTACCCGCCCAATGATCATTTTCTACTTCTTTTTAAACCATAATGCCTCCAAATACCTCTAAAATCTTCAAAGGACACTTCAACACCTAATAAAGACTTATGTATGCAAATGGAACCTAAAGATGCCTAAATACTAATCTAAATGATTCAAAATGTGCAAGAATGAATGACTAAAACAATGCAAATATGCAAGATATCAATGAATACAAATGTTGATATCTTAAATATATCATCGTTGTTGAATAGTTAACGTATTACATCTCATCTTAATTATTTTTAAGACTTCATATGCACAAAAAGAAATTAAGTTTTGCGGTTGACACAAATCACCAAAACCAAATAGGCAGCAGGGATTGTATAATGACGAAAGGGGATTAGGTTTTCTGCTCTCGATTTGTTTACTATTAAATCTCCATACGTGATTTCATTTTCTGCCTCTATAAAATTGTGTTTTCGTTCTCGTCTTTGTTTCATTTATATGAGTTAAGTTTCTTTTTTTAGCTTCTTGTATAAATTCGGTGAATTACATAAGTGTCAATTTAAAAGAATAGACATCTGTAAAAATTAGTTTCACTCTAGATACATATCTAAGAATCAAAATTTTGAAAAAAAAACATCGGCAAACTATATTAACAGGTTAGTGTTCAAATCTAATATATCAAGCGTTATAGAATATAAGTACAGACTCGAAATATAAATGTTTGTCTAGTGTATATTCACCATCTCGGTCTAAAAATCATCTAATTCAAGAACAACAAAAGAAATCACTTATTTCACCAGTTCGGGTAATATCTGAATCCGAACGGGTAATATCTGAACCCGAATGGATATCCGAAGATAACCAAACATAAGTATTTAGCCCTATATTTCTAGTTTACTTCTCTCATTTTATTCAAAATATTTATATTAATGATGCTTATTGCTCAAAATTAGATAATATACATATAATTATGGACAAAATAATTTGCTACTCACTTAAAATACATATCAAGCTTTTGTTTCTTGCAAACAAAAGTTGCATCTAAAATTTCAAAACAACAACTAAATTAGTGGCTTTCTAACCTATTAATAGATTAGTCTTTTAAAAAATATAAAATCAGTTAACTTAAAATATATTTTAAATACAAAAAACTTAAACAATGAATAATTTATTTATTTTTTCATCAAAATTTAAATTCTGAACCCAATCCAAAATATCTGAACCCGAACATAAAATATCCAAAACCGACTCAAAATGTAGAAATACCTGAATGGGTTATATACCTTTATACTGAAATACCCGATACGAACCGAACGTGTATCTGAACCCCCACACCTACGATATATGATCATTTTTATCTTGCTTGAACAAAAAAAAGTTAAACCATTGATCAAAAAATATTAAATGTGGGACTTTTACCATTTTTAGTAATTTATAGTCATTTAAAAAAAATTCAAAATATAACATATAAGAAAATATCTAATTTTTTTTATATATGCTTATGTGATTTTTTTAATTTCTTTTAATAGAATAAATTAAACAAAAAAAAGATAGGTTAGAAAAATTCTTATCAAATATGTATTATTCATATCATTAATTGTCATATATATGTTAACCATATTAGGTAATTCCGTAGCTTTTATTTAAGGAAAGAAAAAAATATTATTTTGTACACTACTAATTAATTTGATAGTTAGTTTAATAAAAATCATAGTATATGTTTATATGGACCAACTTATTTTTCTAACAATTCTAAGAATCATTCTCATGATGACACGTGGCTAGAAAAAAATGTTGTAATGCTCCAGGATTAATATATAGGAGATTAAATTATATCATCATACAGTTTGTTTCTTTTTTTAACTAACCCTTCTATACACGAATCAAACTATAATCCCCTGTATATTAATACTAGAGCATTAAAACATATTTGGGTACGTAGCCACTTGTCATCACTATGATGATTCTTAGAATCCTTAGAAAAATAATTGGTCCATATAAATATATATATTATATTTTTTATTAAACTATCTATCAAATTAATTAAATTTCCTTAAATAAAAGCTACCAAATTACCTAATATCCCACCGAGCAAAGCGTTGAACTGCTGGTGTCGGACCTCCTTGATGCTGATACAAATAAATGAATAATTGGAACAGGAATCGCATCCAGCTACTGCTTCCAGATTATGCAACAAAGATCCTCTGCATCAAACTCAGTCTCTTCAAGGCTCCGGACAAATGTGTCTGGCTAGGCACAAAATCAGGAGACTACACAGTCAAGTCAGGGTATTACACTGCTGTTGTGGCAAATAATGATGATGGAAGGCGGGAACAGAGTTCAAGTGGAAGAAGAACGTTTGGAACTTAGAATGCGCCCCTAAGGTGAAACACTTCTCCTGGAAACTCAAAAGAGCCCTACCCGTAGGGGAGCGATTGCTAGAAAGGAATATAGATGTTGATCCCAAGTGTAAAAGATGTGACTGCAATGAATCTATTATTCATCTCTTTTTCCAATGTCAACTGGCTCAGAAGATCTGGCATCTCGCCCCTCTTACTTCTGAGGTGGACTACAGAGGAATCATAGATTTAATGTCGGTGTGGCCTTCTCTATGCTCGCAAAAGTGCTTACCTTTAACCGGTATTCTCGCTGGTTCCCTGGTTCCTTGGATCTTGTGGGCAATTTGGAAGGCAAAGAACAGATTCGTCTTTGAAGGATTCTATGCTACTCCCGAAGACACCCTCTCCTCTGCTATCATCTTGGCACGCGAGTGGAGCAATAACTGCAAACCAGAGCCTGCAGTAAACAAGCGCAGTTTCAGACAGATACCTGAGGCTCGCAGCGAGACCATGATAGTAAGATCAGATGCAGCCTGGAACTCAACTAGTAGGAAGCAGGGTTAGGATGGGTGCTACACTCCACACCAAGAAATCAGGAATTCCAAGATAAAGTTGGATTTGTTGTGTCCCCATTAATGGCTGAGGGTTTGGCTCTGCGAGAGGCGGTCTCTACTTGTCAAGATCTTGGAGTTATTTTGGTGCGGTTTGAATCAGACTCTGCTCTCCTCATCAAATGTATTAATTTGGACTCAGTGTTTATTGAGCTCCATAGTATTGTCTCAGATGTTTTAGCTTTTGCTTCTGAGTTTCAGTCTGTCTCCTTCGTTTGGATCCCTCGGGAGAAGAACATGGTGGCTGATAGTTTGGCTAAGTTGGCCTTGAACTTTGTAGACGATGTGGTGGTTGCGGATGCTCTTAATGCTCCCAACTAATTTCTTTAATATAATTAAGTATGTGTTTCAAAAAAAAGATTAAAATATATATGGTAATTAATGATTATGAATCATACATATTTGATAACAATTTTTGATCATCTCTCTTTTTTGTTTAATTTTATATTATTAAAAAATTAAAAAATCACATTAAGAATATAATAAAAAAATTAGATTTTTTCTTATATGTTATATTATGAATTTTTCAAAAACGTCTATAAATTACTAAAAATTGTAAAAGTCCCACATTGAAAATTTTGATCAATGGTTTTTTTTTTTTTGTTCAAGCAAGATACAAATGATAATAAATCATATGCATATGAAGTCTCACTAATAGATATATATATATATATATGTACAACATAAAAATACATAAATATGTTAATTTTGAATTTTGCATTGAAAAAGTATTTAAACCTTAATATTTTAATTTTGAAGTTTGCTTGATTATTTTAGCAAGTGTAAGATTTTATTAATTAATATTTTTTGAAAATCTTACAGGAGATCGATACAACAAAAATTTATTTGGAAGCTATTAAAATCACCTAGAGAGATACATGGATTGCACTCTAATCTCATATATTAATTGAGAGACAATTGCTTTCCTAACCCTAACCTTTTTTCTCTTCATCACAACACTGACAAAGAATAATTTGGAAGTGTCGATTGACTATCTGAAATGGTAACGTTTTCTTTAGTTTATCCCATTGTTTTCCTTAAATAGACCTAGAACAATTTTTAATTATTAGTAAAGTGGGCCATGTACATAGAAGAATTTGTTTTGGTTTAAAAATTGTTGCATATCCAAAATTAATATGAACCATCATAACTTTCGTTTACAATTTTGTTACAATCAAAAATATAGGCTTGAGCAAAAAATCCGAATCCAAAAAACCGAACAAAATCTAATCCAAAAAGTAGTACTGAACTTTAACCAAAACTATAACTTGATCCGCGCCTTCACGCTGGTGTTTGATTTAACTTGTGTTCAACGTAAACTCATAAACCGCTAGTTTTATAAAAAAATCTCATGTATATTTTTATGTTATGTAATTTACATATAGAATAGAATATATTATTTTATAATATAGATGTTTGATAATAAATTTTTTTTATATCACATAGTATTATATTAAAAAAATTATAACTTAATGCAATTTGATGTAATTGTATTATTCATATATTAACCTGTTGTTTTTTGTTAACTTATTTTAAAATAAAACAGCATACTAAAAATTTTAATTTTTGCATTAGTTTTCTATGAACTATTATTAATTTTATGATATTTTGTTTTCTTGAAAATCAAACTCTCGAAATTTTTATATTTGATTAAACTTAATAAGGTAATAATGCTGTATTTAAAAATTGTTTTATATAATATATACTATTTATATTTCAGTTTGCGTTTTTATTTTCACCACAAAGAAACAAGAGTCATTGTAATTAATTAATTTAAATTGATATTAAATACAGTGGCAGAATCTGTAATTAAAAAAATACAAAAAAGAAGTACTTAATTTATTGTAAATACAATGTCTAAATGTGTAAATAAAAAGTATTTAATATGTAATCCATGTTTCCAAACAGTACCAAAAAGTACTTCGATTTTAATAATATAGATTGGTTAGATATCCGATCAGGTTCAAAATTTTGATATCTAGGAACCATAACGGAACCCAATCCGAAACAAAATATTTCGGGTATCCGTATATATTCAAACCAGATTTATATACTTAAATATATTAATTATTTTTAAATTTAATATCTAAAAGAATATACAAAATATATAAGATGTTTTTAAGTTGTCCAAAATGCTTGAAAATATATACAAGTAGTTAAAAGTAAATGTTTAAATAGTTTAACGATACTCAAAATACTAAACCAAATGTTATGTTAAGTTTAGGTATTTTTGGCATACATTATTCAAATCTATATGACATATATTATTTTTAGTTTTAGATTTTGAGAAATTAATGTATATATAAACTTTATTTAAAAAAGAAATTAAATGGGTTATCCAAATCCAAAACCTAAACCAAACCCGCAAAGATCTGAACCGAATCAAACCTGCAAAGATTCTAACGAAACCCAACCGAACCAAATAATACAGGAATGCCCAGCTCTAATCAAATGTATAAAAGAGTTATTGACAACAAAATATGTACTATTTCTAATAATTAAACTAGATTTTGACCCGCGCTTTCAAAGCGCGGGTTTATTTTTGTTTTTTTTTT
>NC_027749.1:6705966-6720506 GCF_000695525.1 Brassica oleracea var. oleracea | reverse complement strand
AAAAAAAAAAGGTGAGAATTGAATCTGATTTTTTAATAGGCCCAAATGGCTCAATAGAGATTTGATTTGGAATGGATCCAAAAATAATGACCCAATATAGATTTGTTATTAATATTACTTAATTGCCCTTAATGAAACATGCAATGTTAGTGAAAGAAACATGCCCCTAAGGTAATTATGACAATAGGATCCTGCTTTAATAGTATAGATACAACATATTTTAAAAAATTCACTATGTCCGCGGAGTGTAGTCATATTTTTAAAGCAGGAAATTGCATGTACTTTTGGGTCTATGTACACGCGCATGCATGAAAAAGACAGAGCATATGACAATGTACTGTTTTCTACGAAATGCTCTTTCTGTAAAAATGATATTTTCAATTGTATATAGTTATTCAATAAAAAGTTATGCCAGCATGCTCAGAATTAAAACACACGTAAAATACATTTTCTGATCCATGCATACGCCGATACGCGTGTACCTCATTGAGTAAATGCACATGCAATAGCGCATGCACACGATTACAAATTTACAATGGACGTTGCAGTTGGATTAGTTCATGTTTCTTTTTATATAAACTGGGTTATACTAGACCGCTTGGATCTTTTTTAATTGCATTTTTAAACCGCTGGATCTTTTTTTTTAATACAAGGAAATTCAGGACTAAAGTCCGTAATCTCTAGACCCCAAATCAGAAAATATAATATTAGTTTCGTTGTCACTCGAATTGAGGACCCTTAAAACAACAGAGGATCCTTTTCAATTGAGCCAATGACCTCTTTTCTTTTTCATAGACAACACAAATGGTGTTTGTTAAGTGACTCTTCATCTTTTGAAATTATATATATATGTATGAAGTGTAGAGTACAAAGACTAGTGTGAAACTTTAAAATATTGACAGGAGGGAGGTGCCTCTGTCAATATGCTACAAGATTGATAAAATTATTTCATCATATTTAGAGCAGAAAACTGCATGTATTTTTGTATCTATATATACGCGCATGCATGAAAAAGAGAGAGAGCATATGCGTGAATACGTTTGTGTTAATCCTCTTTATGAAAAAAAAAACGATTGTCATTTTTTGTCATTTTATTAACTTAAAAGTTCAAGTACAAAAAAACTGAGGCTTATAGTAAAGCCAGACGAAAGATAAAATTACACAATCTAAAGTCCAAAATTCCAAATCAGGCCCAACCAGACCCAGATAGAAGAAAGACTAATCGGCCACGCGGAGGGAAGACGAGCCAACATGCAGCTCGAAGACACGTGATAGTCGCATAGCGAGGTGGACACACATGTCCTTGAAAGTCAAATCCCGCCGCTTACTACTGTCGAGTACTCAGAGATCGTCATCGGAGCTCCGATTCACCGGAGAACCTATGATCCGAAGCAAACTAACGCCCAAAACTAGAACAGGGACAGCCAAAGGACCTCGCTTCAACAAAAGAAGATTCAGATGTATATATATAGTCGATCTAAAAACATTAGATTTCCCTGAAATTAAACAACAAACATCTTTAAAGATTTAATAAGTCCAAAGATGACTCGACCAATCCAAGAGGAGGGAGGAACAATCCGATCTTCAGATCGATACACAAGTGAAACTAAGGGAAGAATAGAGAAGCGCAGGCAAGGAAAAGAATACATTTGCTGATCCATTCCGTGCATACGACTGCATATATAATACTCTCTCGCTGATTACTGCATAGACGCGTAAAACGACATGCAACCACATGAACACAGTTATTAGGAAGTTTTCAAAACAAGTTTCTTGATATGTAAATATATATAAAGATAAATTGCACCGTGTATTAAAATCAAATTTATAATTTAATATCTAACCAATTGACGTAAGTTCCACACATTTATATAATAACTAGATAATAATCCACGCCGTGTGCAGAGTGAAATAATTGATTAAATTATTTATTTTATGATGTAATAAAATATTTGTCGTATGGCTTTTTCAAGGGAATAACATTTAGATATCTGTTTAGATTCAGTTGATCTGTTCGGATTTTGATTTTTAGAGTTAGAAATTTAAATATGATTCAGATATTTACAAAATTTGACTTAAATTTGGATTAGAGGTTTGATTTGGGTTCAAGTTCAGGTACATATTTTAATTATGTAATTTTTAAACAAAAATTCAAATATACTTAATCCTCAAAATCCGAAAATAGAAATAATATAAAAATTCATAAAAAAAATTCAATTTAAATATTTAGACGGGGAAAAATATATTAAGTATTTTAAACATATTTTGTTATTTTAGATATTTTCATATTAATTAATATCTAATAGATATAAAATTTTAAATAACTAATATATTTAAGTATATAATTGTGCTTTAGATATTTTCGGTATCGAAAATATTCATTTTGGATTGGATTCGGATCTGGTTATCCGGATATTAAACTTTTAGATCCATTTGAGTATTTAACCAGTTTTAGTTTCTGTTTAGTATTACTTTCAAATTAAGTTCGGTTCGGTTCTTCGGATATAATAATGTGGTTATACTTTTCTCCACAACCGGTGTAATCTGCAAACAAAAAATTAATTAATAACTAGATCTTGATCCATGCAACCACATAGGTGTTTGTTTTCATTTTTATATACATATAATATTTATTTTAAATCATTAGTGGTATACATTTTTAACGTTAATCATATATTTAAATGTTTATATAACTACTTCATATATAATAATTTTATAATTTTATAGTTTATATGTTTTAGTTAAACAGTTACTGAAAATTATCATATGTATTTATTGCTTCTTATTATATATTTATCTTATTGTATTTGAATTTAGTTATTAAAAACTAATATATGCATGAAACAACATATTAGAAAATTATTTTATATGTAATGTATTTTAAATTTTGATCCACAGTGGATTTTCTTTTACCAATATTTTTTATTTTTATTCATTTTAAATAATATATTTTGTAACGTTAGAGTCTAGCTATTTCAATACATGTATGCATATATTCTACCATGGACATGGAGGCAAACTAGCAGGTTTACAAGGCGACGTAAGTGGAGAATGTGTCCTTGGCGGGCTTAGGAGAGGTTTGTCCATATATTATATTTTCCATGGGGCTGCACAATTATTTAAACCGTACATAGAGTTATGATACTTAATGTGTGTGTGTTGCAGACAAACAATTATTTTCTTCAGACTGGAATAAACTATTGGGGTCTTGGTCTCGATTCCATTTCTGTTCCAAAAAAAAAGAACATGAATATTTCCATATTGTATAATCTCCATGTTTTAAATTTGAAGAGTAAAAATTCTAAAATTCTATTTATCTGGCTCCAGTCGTGTAAAGTCACGTTCAGTTAGTGACTGAAATTACAAAAAAATGTTTCTTCTTTCTCCAGAAATTGATTTCACTGTTTCGATATTTAATTAATCACGAAAAATGAAGGCTGCCAGTATAGTTAAACTTTGTCATTTTCTTTCGATGTCAATCGTTACTCACACACACATTTTAAACTCTTCTAATAATAAACTAGAAGCAGAACAGATTATTTAGTGATAAATAGGACTGTTTACGATGAGGATGAAATATAAATGCAAATAAATCTACGCGCGGGGAAAACCTCTAGTTCCTTTTAATAAGGCCATTCAATTTAGCAACAATATGCCACATAAATCCATTCTTGTGGTTTGATGTTGCTTCCTTCTCAGCCAGGTGTTCAGTGGCGGCAGTAGCGAGTGCTTGCTCGTTTAGAGTGGTGTTTCAGGCGCTGTGTGGCGTTTTTACAAACCCGACTTTGGTGGAACAAGGTTTTGTGGTAAGTATTTGGAACTCTTTTCTATTGCTCGTCTTGCGATTGATGGACAGTGATGGTTATAAGCTTGTGGAGTTCATCGGGAGCTAGCTACGCCAGAGGCGACTTGGGAATTCCCGGCATCCGAGGAAACAAGGAGAACCTCACGTTCCCGTGGTTTATCATCAATGGTCGAGAACGGCAACCGGTTTCCGAAGGATTTCGAAAAACGAGCTATCGGAATGTGCCGGGTTTAGTGGGCGAGCGAAGATAGTTTGTAATAGTTTGATTTCGGATATTTTGTTCAAAGCGGGTTTGTAATCGGATCTAATTGCCCGATTTATCGGGTTGATTAAATATAATATATAATATTAAAAAAAAAATCCATTCTCGAAACGGATCTTCGAGTCAATAGTCTCAAAATTAAAAGGATTGCTGCCTTTTTTCTTTCTTTTTTTTTGAAAAATCAATAACGCAAATTTAACTATTGCAAACATGACAACATATAATATTTCAAAAATAACATATTTCAACTAAGGAGCATGGATACAAAACAAAGCACGATGACATTAAAACAATCAAAACAATTGATTGACCATAACACTCCAACCACGATGATCCTATATAGCAAAAATTTCCACAACATTTTGTGTCATACATGCAAATTAATCAAACCCTTAACACCATGAAAATAGTCATCCACATAAGAACAAACATACAAATTAATCAAACCCTTAACCCCATGAAAATAGTCATCACACATAAGAGCAAGGACAACAATCCCGCGGACCGACCGTCTATATATTAAGTAACTCTGCATCTGTAATATGCTTTACCTTTTAGGTTTCCACTCCTGTAAAGAGCGGGAATTATCTTGAAAACATTCCATGGCATTGATGTAGCCTTTGTATAATGTTCAAACAAAGCCATTATTAATATTAACATTAGTGCAATATGTTGTTTGAATCCCTCAGTTGCCTTGCTCAATTCCGCAAAGCTGATCTAAACACATTTAGTGTAAGCAGATCTAAACCAGGTTGGACTTAAGCAAGCTTAAATTGGTGGGCCCGAGCCAGGCTATATTAGTATCCATATTGTATTATCAACCAAAAGAGAAGAAGAAATTATCTTTTCTTATCCAAAAGAGTGAAAAAGGAAAAATAGAACTAGGGTTCCAGAAAAAAAAAAGAACTTACGGTTTTACTAATTCTATTAGGCTTCGGAAGAAAAAAGCTATATAATAAGTTATAATCTCTCCAAAAATTTCTCAGTCCTCACCAAGAGCCTAAACCTAAAACTAACTAATCGAAGAATATGGATAATATGGATAATCGGTTTTAACCCCATGCAACGTCGGTTGAAACCCATTCGGTCGAAGCTATGAGGAGGCACACTCGTTATCCTCCTTCGTGGTGGTTGATTGGGGAATCTTTATAATCGGTGGGTTCAGAAACGGCGAACCCACTTCTGATGTGTTTTTCCTTGACTGTTTCGAGCACTCATGGAACCGCGTCTCCAATCAATGTACGTGCCTCGTGCTTCCGCAACGGCATGCCTGATAGGCGAGAAGTATACGTGTTTGGAGGGTGTGGAGATGAAGCTGATTCTTTAAACTGGGCAGAGGTATTCGATACGAAGACCCAAACTTGGGAGGTGTTGTTTGTGTTTACCCCCAAGATGCCCCTCCATATTGAACATAGTGTGGTGATAGATAAGGAACTGATTTACGCTGTGGATGATGAGGGTCAAGACTTCTCCTACTCACCAAGTAAATGTTTATTTTGGACAAGCGGGAGACAGATTCTAAGCCGGGACACAGAAGTGATTCATTGGTAAACTATTGTTCTGTCGTGGTACTCGCGGGAGAATACTATGGTGTGATCCAGATGATGGGTTTGATTGGAAGGAAGTCAAGGGTTTGGAAGACTTCCAAGACTCTTTTTGTGGTTCGATACAACCGTGGGGGTTGGCAAAGACCAAGGTCCAGTATGATATCAACAAACTCTGCACTGACCCCGCTGGGAACATTGTCATCTTTTGGAACAATCCTGATAGTTTGGAACTTTGGTCTGCTGTTATTTCCTTGAAGTCATGCAATGGGGGACGCGAGATTAAGGGAAAGATTGAATGGTCCGGTGCTGTCTTCAAACTTGATCATCTCCCAAAGTCGTCATATAGCGTTAATGTCTTATCCTCTGCTTATGTCAATGCCTGAAATTCTCAAATATTAGTTGGAGTGTGATTTATATAATTTTCTGTTAGAAGTTGAATGTCCTGGTTTTTGCTATGTGGTCGAGACAAGTGTAAGAATCATTTGACTACTGGGTTTTTTCTTTTCTGGTCCAAGAAAAATCATTTATAAACGTTAGAACATACTTCTTTGTTATAAATATATCTTCAATGTCAAATAAACCCTCAACGTTTTCAATAATATACTCCAAAACCCTAAATATTAATACCAATATCTACATGCAATATGTAGGAATACAGGCTGAATACCTTATTGATATTTATGGGTACAGTATTTATACAGAATACATAAGTCATTAGGTATTAACTAATTACAATAATGACCCTAATCATATATCTCCTATACACCCCCTCAAGATGGAAGAACTAGAGTGATTCCAATCTTGTGCATGAGTTCCAGGAAGCGCGATCGCGGAAGTGGCTTGGTGAGCGCATCAGCCAGTTGGTCTTTGGTCGAGAGTTGAGAGACCCGAAGAGTACCAGCTTGCACATTGTCGCGAACAAAGTGATAGTCAAGGGCTATATGTTTCATTTTGGAATGAAAAACTGGATTAGCAGCAAGGTATGTGGCCCCGATGTTATCACAATAGATGACCGGCATTTCCGGAAGCGGGATATGGAGATCGGTGAGGAGAGAACAGACCCAGCGAAGTTCAGATGCTGCATTGGCAACAGCCCGATACTCGGCTTCAGTCGAGGAGCGAGCCACCCCTGCTGTTTCTTTGAGCTCCAAGAGATCGGGTTGCTCCCTAGATAGACAATGTATGCATTCGTGGAGCAGTAATCATCAACGTCTCCAGCCCAGTCGGCATCGGAGTATGCGTGAAGCTTCAACGGTGTGTCTGAGCGAAGCAGGATCCCATACGATGCAGTACCAGCAAGATAGCGGAGTATTCGTTTCACTGCTTGCCAGTGGAGATCTGTGGGACTTTGTAGAAACTGGGAGAGACGATTTACTGGAAATGCAATGTCAGGTCGTGTGAAGGCAAGGTACTGCAAGCTACCCAGTACTGCTCTGTATTCGCGAGGATTCTCCATCGGTGTACCAGACTTGAGAGACAGCTTGGCATCGGTGCCATGGGCGTAGAGACTGGGCGCCCAGAGAGCATGTTTGTACGCGTTAGGAGGTCGAGGACATACTTCTTCTGCATCATATGTAAGCCTTTCGACGTCCTATTGACCTCAATACCCAGAAAGTAGCTTAAGTCGCCAAGGTCCTTTAGTGAAAACCGAGAAGATATGGCCTGTATAAAACCATCGATCAACTTTGTGTTATTGCCGGTGATCACCATGTCATCGACATACAGCAGAATATAGATGATATCAGGTCCTCGGTGATAAGTGAAGAGTGAGGTATCGGCAGTAGAGTTCAGGAATCCTTGTGTAAGGAGGTATGAGCGAAGTTCTTGATACCATGCTCGTGGCGCTTGTTTTAAGCCGTATAGCGCTTTCTTCAGGCTACAAACATAATGAGGGCGATCTTGATCGACGAAGCCAGGTGGTTGTGTGACATAAACTTCCTCGTCTAAGGTTCCTTGTAAGAAAGCGTTGTTCACATCAATCTGCCGAAGAGTCCAGCCCTTGGTGACTGCGAGATGTAGAACAGTTCGCACCGTCGTGGACTTTATGAACGGGCTAAACGTCTCCGTGAAATCATGACCATGCTGATGATGGAAGCCTTTGGCAACAAGACGAGCTTTATACCTGTCAAGTTCACCATTAGCTTTATATTTTAGAGTAAAAACCCACTTACAGCCAATGATATTCTGAAACCGTTCTGGTGGAACTAGTCCAGACGTTCCATTGCGCAACTGAGCATTTATCTCATCGCACATAGCTTGTCTCCAGTTTGGGTCTTTGAGCGCTTCAGCCACAGTCTTAGGAATGGTAGGTTTGAGTTGAGGAACAGAGGCAGTGAAAGAGGTTTTGGTTTTGGGTTTGGATATGTTATTTTTGGCTCGAGTTTTCATGGGATGGAGATTGTGGAGCAGAGGTGCTGGAGGTTCTGGTTCAGGTGAGGGCATAGGTGATGGAGAGGAGGGTTGGTTTTGGCGTATGTTTGGTGAGGTGGGAAGAGAGGATGAAGACGTGGTTACAGAACCGGGTTGTGGTTGAGTGTGAGATTCAGGTGGTGGCTGAAGCGTCGTAGGAGACGAACTCTGTTGCTGTGTTACCGGAGACAGAGGAGGAGCTGGGGAAGGTGATACTTGCGGACTTTGCTGGTGAGGAGCAGAGCACGGGGGTGGAGCTGTGAAGAGTGGCCATACCGGTACCAATGTCGTCGCAGCAAACTCTGCAGGTTGATGCTGAGCTTCTCCTAATTTTGTCGCAGTCGCAGGAAACGCAAAGGGAAAGCGTTTTTCATTGAAGACAACGTGACGTGAAGTGTAGATACGACCCGTTGCTCTGTGCAGACAGAGATACGCGTTTTGCGTTAAGGAGTAGCCAATAAACACACATGATGCAGACCTTGGTTCCAGCTTGTGGTTAGTGTAAGGTCGCAACCATGGAAAGCATTCCGACCCAAAGACGCGAAGCTTCAAGTAGTTAGGTGTTTGTCCGAAGAGCTTCGCATAAGGCGAGTCATTGCCGAGAACCGGTGTCACCATTCTGCTGATGAGATAGACTGCGGCCATAAACGCATAACTCCAGTAAGTCTTTGGCATAGAGGCTTGACTCAGCAGCGTTAGACCAGTCTCGACAACATGACGATGTTTACGTTCAGAGATGCCATTCAGTTCAGGAGTGTGGGGTGGCGTTGTTAAGTGAGTAATGCCATGAGTCGCAAGGACCTGACGCAATGCGATGAACTCACCACCATTATCGGAGTACAGAGTGCCAATCTTGTGTTTGAATTTGTTCTCCACCAAAGCTTTGAACTTTATGAAAGAGTCGTGGACCTGAGACTTCAGCTTGAGTGGATACATCCATGTATAGCGAGTGTACATGTCAACAATGACAAGATAATACTTGAAGCCATCCACAGACACAATCGGAGAAGACCACACTTCTGTATACAGATACTCAAGAGGATGGTATGAGACAATGGTGTTTGAGTAAAATGGCAGCTTATGGCTTTTATTGATAGAACAATCCGAACAACACAAATCGTTTGAAGCAGACAACGAGACTGGTAAAGAAAATTTGGAAACAACAGACTTAAGAACTGATAGAGCCGGATGACCAAGCCGTGCATGCCAAGAGAGGAGGTCTGGTTTCTGAGAAGATGAAGCTAGCAACGACATTGGAGAAGAAGACTGAACCAGCCACTCATACAGCTCGTTTTTAGTTCTGCCTTGGAGCAACTGGACCCCCGTGCTGAGATCCTTCACCTGAAAGTGGGCAGGAAAGAATTCAATGGAAACTCCATTAACATTGCACATTCTATAAACCGAAATAAGATTTTTCTTGACATTCGGTACATATAAGACATCGCTCAAAGTAAGATTACGATGAGGAGTAGGGAGAAGTGCAGAACCAGTATGTGTTATAGGTAAGCCAGTACCATCAGCTATCGTGACCTCTTCTCCACCAGTATAAGGCTGATGAAGAGCAAGGTTATTGAGATCAGTGGTGAGATGGTGTGTTGCGCCGCTGTCAAGGAGCCAGTTGTTAGCATTGTACGGCATCGCAGACACCGTGTGAGCACGAGGTTGCCATGGGGGGTAAGAGGAGGCAGATGACTGGGTCGAGTTACCAAAGCTTCCATTGAGCTGCAGCTGAGAGCAAGTATGAGCACTATGACCGTGAATGCCGCATATCTGGCACTTGCCCTGGTAAGGTCTCGGCGTGTACCCTTGACTGTTGGAGTTGTGACGACGATTGTTCCAGTTGTTGTGGTGAGAGCCACGAGCATTGGAACGGCCCTGTCCGCGAGTGGTGTTGTTATTACCGCGGAAACTGGCCGCATTAGCTGTCACAGGAGCAGGCGTCAGGGTCTCAGACTTGGACGCGAGTTTCAGCTCATGCTGAATGAGCTTCTCATGGACCTCGGTTAACGAAGGAGAGACATCCCTGCCTTCAATTTGATCAGTCACCGTCTTGTAATCCTCCGGAAGACCCTCAAGTAGAAACTCGATTTTGTCTTCATGATCAAGGGGCTTCGCGAGAAGCGCTAACTGATCGAAGCGGTTGGTGAGGCCCTGAACATACTCATCAATTGTATTGGTCCCCTTTGTCCATTGCTTGAGTTGTTGTCGCAATTAAAGAATATGACCGCGGCTTGGCTTCGCGTATGTGGCGGCGAGAGTGTT
Source organism: Brassica oleracea var. oleracea (assembly GCF_000695525.1). Lineage (NCBI taxonomy): Eukaryota > Viridiplantae > Streptophyta > Magnoliopsida > Brassicales > Brassicaceae > Brassica > Brassica oleracea. The sequence goes on along the minus strand of NC_027749.1, from coordinate 6,710,221 downwards.
CCAGACTTCCGCTGCGGTGGCGGTGGTGGAGAGGAGGGATTGCACAGACGCAGATATGGCTCCGAGCAAGGAACTGTAGATCAGTTGATCTTGTCTCTGCCACAGCACGTAATCGTTGTTGACGGTCACCACATCATCAACCGTGAGTGTTTGTGGTGGAATCTCGAGAGATCCATCAACGTGGCCTGCCAAATCATAGCCACTAAGGAGGGAGAGAACCTGACGATTCCACATAATGTAATTTGTGGAAGTCAGTTTCGTGACATTAGCCATATTGACATTCAGCAGCGTGCGGTTGTCGGAGACAGTAATGGTCTCGTGAGATCTAGCAGGAGAGTCATTGGCCATGGCTGAAAAGAGGGATGAAGAACCAGAGGAAGAAGAAGAAGAAGAAGACGGGAGAGAGGAGAGAGGAGAGAAAGGTTTAGGCGGCGTTAAAAATTTTAGGTATCGTAATACGCTCTGATACCATGTATGAATACAGGCTGAATACCTTATTGATATTTATGGGTACAGTATTTATACAGAATACATAAGTCATTAGGTATTAACTAATTACAATAATGACTCTAATCATATATATCCTATACAATATAGTTATACGAACACCCAAAACATGTTGCATTGACGGTCGTTCCTTCCAGTTCCCCATGGTGCATCTTTGGATGAGTCTGCCCATTTTTTTTGCTGCATGCGTAGGATAGTCGCTCTCAAGTCGGGGATCAATTATTTCCCGAAACGATCTACTCCTAATATCTAAGCTGCTCTGACATAATACTCCACCTTTCGAACCAGTAAAAAGCTCAAGCAAGATCACACCATATGTGAAAACATCGGTGTTCACTCCCGCATGGCCTACATACATCACACAATTGTCTTCAAGATTTGATCAACGAAAGATTAACCATATTAGTAAAAAAAATTAAGATATTGGTGTACCTGCTGTCATTGCATATTCAAAAGGCAGGTATGTAGTTGCTACAAATCTCCCATTATAACCAAAAAAAATTCTTTTGGAATCAAGGTAAAGTAATTTTGCATTGTATTGCTGATGAAATCAAAACTTTTAGGTATTAATTTCAAAGATCATAAAAAATAGATGTAACGGCATGTTTATTGGTACAACCCCATTGGAGTCTCTTAACCAATATTATATCAATTAACATAACTTAATTGACGTAATTGGAAACCTTTAATTTTCTATCCTATATTGGTACAATCCTATTGGGGTCTCTTAACCACATCTCCTTCATCTTCATCGTGACTTTGAGCTTCAAACATCTTGTACCAATTCGAGCACTCCTTCCTGGATCACCATCCTTTCACAAACTTCAATCTTCACCGCAAACTCCTTTAAACTCTGATTTTTAACAAATCAGAAAACAAAAGCTGATCAAAACGACTAGAAGCTTTATTCAATCAATCTGAAACAGAGATAAAAGAAAACACTTGAAGAACAGCTCTGGTTCAGATTGAAAACACCACAAAAGTCTGCAACTGCGAAAATCAAACCCAAATTTACAGAGAATACTGTCTAGAGCGTCGATCTTGAGAGGAAGAAGAAATTCATTTTTTTACGTCAAAGGAAAATAAAATAAAAAAACAACATATTTTTTAAACCAATAAATGTCAAACATGTGGCAGTAAAAAGCGGTCTCTTAGAGCATGATTATTGGTGGGACTAATTTCTAAGTCCTTAGATTAGTTTAATATTATTTTGATGTTAAGAGAAAAAGTTAAGGACAATCCTAAAAGTTAGGATTATTGATAGGACTTTTAGATATCTCTTAGTTATTAAAGTATACATTTTTAAAAAGTAATGGCATTTTAAAGATAAATTTAAAATAAAACATTTAACATTAAAATATAAAACATGAGAAAATTACAAACTTGAAAAAAGAAACAAGGAAAAAAATTACAAACATTAAAAAAAAAAAGCAAACTAACATTTTATTGAATTCATAGAAACTTAAACATTCTAGATATTCGGGAAATGTCCAAAATTAGGCCATATATTTTCAATCAAATCTTCTTTTAATTGTTGATGGCATTGTGTATTCCAAACTTCTGCTCGACGTCCCACTGTAGTACCGAGATTTGTAGTCCGTTTGACTACAAAAGTGGGATCCACATCTTCTCCTTGTTGCAATTCTGAAGCGTTAGTGTATGAATCTCGTTCATCTTCGACAATCATATTAAGGAGTATGATACATGTTCTCATAATATTTCCTATTTTTTTTTATCCCATAAATTAGATGGATTTCTAACAACCGTGAATCTAGCTTAGAGGACTCCGAATGCACGCTCAACATCTTTTCGGACGGCTTCTTGGTGTTTAGCAAATAAACAATGTTTTTGACCTTGTGGGAGTCGGATAGATTGAATAAAAGTAGCCCATTTCGGATAAATACCATCGGCGAGATAGTAAGCCAAATGGTACTCCCTTCCGTTGACATGGAAATTGACTTCCGGAACGTTTCCGTTAATTATTTCATCAAAAACAGGTGATCGATCAAGAATATTAAGATCGTTCATAGTACCTGGAGCTCTAAAAAACGCGTGCCATATCCAGAGGTCGTACGAAGCTACCGCCTCCAACACAATTGTGGGTTTTCCGGTTCCTCGTGAATACATTCCTTTCCAAGCAGCTGGGCAATTCTTCCACTCCCAATGCATACAGTCGATGCTTCCAACCATTCCTGGAAATCCACGTTGTTCTCCAATATATAGTAGTCTTTCCAGATCCTCCGGTGTTGGACGTCTTAGGTATTGATCTCCAAACAAGTGGATTATTCCGGCGGTAAAATGGTGCAAACATTTTCTAGCTGTTGTTTCACCTAGTCTGACATATTCGTCAACGGTATCAGCCCCACTACCATACGCCAATTGACGAATTGCTGCGGTACATTTTTGGAGCAGAGATAGACTAGACCGTCCGGCTGCATCTTCTCTTGGTTGAAAATACATAGATTCGAATTCAGCATCATCATCTTTGTGGTAGTGATAATGGGAAGATGATGCCATTGTGAAATAAAAAAAAAACAAAGGTTTTGAATGAGATAAGTAGAGAGGAGAAGTATGTTTTTAACGAGAAGTGGATATATATAATTGTGAAATTGGTTTCTCTTATTTATAGGAAAAAGAAGATCATACTCTTTGATTGTTTCTTGTTAGTCTTGTGACACTTTACTACAACTTGTGACCTTTTAACTTTATTTCTTGTCACAATACACTCACGAGCACACTTAAGTTTTGGTGTTATATTCAATCACAAGACCGTCACTCACGAGCACACTTGACAATACAAGTACTCGCACACTTGACATGACAAAATTAAGACAATACATAAGACATTCACGAAAATACAAAGAGTTCCAATAGTCATAACACATTATAGCTTAGATCGATGATCAATTCATCAAAAACATAAGTCATTATACAGATTACATAAACATGATCAATGATCAATTCCTCATAAACAGATTACATAAAGATGAGGACAATACCTATTACAATAATGACAATGGCCATAACCGCAACAAAGTAATCAAAGCTAGACCTTGATTTATTCTTTGCCAACTCAAACACAAGGTTCTCTAGCCTAACCAGCTTCTGCTCAGTCTCGTAGTCATTCAAGAAGTTCAGAGAATCTACCTTTTTAGCTAACTGAAGTGTGTGTCTATCCCTGGCTCTCATCTCCTCCATTACAGCCTCATCCCACCATTTCCAAACATGGCACTCTCCATCATCAACGTTAGAACATGTGTAGTATCTTCTACCTGGATCGGTTCTACTCTGCGATTACCATTCTGACCACTACTAATTTGCCTCTGCAGCCGCATATGCACCACAAAACTTGTTAGTTTGATCATTGATCTTGTGCCACCTCTGCTTATAATGGAGATGTTCGCTACGTTGACAACCATCTCTTCTAAGTAGTGCCGCTAAGAAATAATATCCTACTCGTTGCCAGAAGGTCCCAGACTTTTGGTTATTGCCGACTATAGCACCCTTAGATGTGTTTAACCATGCACTGATTAGAAGCTCGTCATCCGCTGGGGTCCATTTGTGTCTCTTCCCACGCTCCACGGGTATGTCTGTAGGTGGAGTTGGAGTTGGAGCCTCACATTGATTATGGAGAACACTTTCCTGTTGACTGTGAAGAAGGCCCATATAACCAGAGGACTGGCTATACGGATTCATAGCAGTAAGAAGAGAGAAGGGACCCGAGAAGAGAAGAGAAAGAAGATGATGG
>NC_027749.1:6690309-6705905 GCF_000695525.1 Brassica oleracea var. oleracea | reverse complement strand
AGGTATACAAACTAGCATAGTTCATTACAGAAACAAGAGTCCAAGTCTAGACGATTTGGTTGCAAACAAACTAGAGAGTTATTTCAAGAATACAAACTAGATTACTATCATGTCATTATACGAACAAGATTACTTTGAAAGCTGAAGAGTAAGTCAATTACCTTCAACTTTGGACAAAATGATTGTTCTTCTTAGAGTTGTTTCTTTTCCTGGTAATTGCTGACGAACCACACCTAACAAAACACTCAGAATCAAACGAAAAAAAAATTCAGTTTCATTAAATTAGTATTGATTTCCGAAACACATGTTGAATACTTTCATCAAATAAGCACACTCTCTCACACTCTCACAGACTAGAAAGCCGATTATAGATTTTTGAAATCCCTAATTCTACAACGCGATGCGAATCCTAATACATGCAAAGACTCAATACGGAGGAGGAACACCTACCCTCTTCAACTTCGAATCGATGAATACGCTGTTGAGTCGAGAGAGAACTGCTGTTGAGTCGAGAGATAACCGTTGAGAGTCGAGAGAGAACCATCGAATGTCGAGAGATCGGGAGAGAAGAGGAGAGATCGAGAGAGAAGAGAGAACCGAGAGATTGGGAGAGAAGAGGAGAGATCGAGAGAGAAGAGAGATCGAGAGAGAAGAGGAAAGTGTTTCTCGTTCCCAAATCAATTTTGCCCTACCCTTTTTTCGGCCATTCGTGACACGGCACGTGTCTCCTTAGGACGCCACCGAAAAACTCTTAACTAAGGCCGTCCCAGTTTTAATTGCATGTTTTTCGTTTAATTATAATCCTATTAATGCTAAGATATTCTAAGTGGGACACCGATAATCATGGCCTTATTGTCCTTAAATAAGACATGTTCCTTCCTTTTTTTCCTATTTTTGATTTATTTTAAATATGTTTTCATCTAAGAGATGAGCTTAAGAGACACCAATAGAGATGAGCTTAAGAGACACCAATTAACCTCGTCAAGCATAATGTTTTTTTTATTGAATGAATGTAAAATTTATTCAAACAAAACAGTATTACATCAAGTGCTTCTTAGTTTTATGAGAAATGTAACATTTCCTACTACAAAGAAATAATAATCTGCCTCTTCATGAGCTTAGTCTTGTCCCAAACCAAGTAACCAACCCTTTTTCAAAGTGTCTCCCCTTCCCTCTTACTGGAAGCAGCTTCAGCCTAACATTTTTATCTATAAGCTGTATCAGATTAGCCATGTCTCTTGGCTCTTCGCCATGCCTTTGCGCATTCCTCTCCCACCAAATTGTGTGCATAGCAGCTTGTAGAGTGTATCGGGGAAGGAAAGTCTTTATAGGTGTTAGCCATGGCTTCGAGACAATCCTTACCAGAGTACTCCAATCAGTAGTGAATGTGTCTTGCATAAGGCCTTCTACCAGATTTCTCCAAACATTCTCTGAGTATCTACAACCAAAAAAGAGATGTGCACATGATTCAGGACCATCATTGCACAGAACACAATCTGTGTTTATAAAATTATTCCATCTCTGCATTCTATCTGTCGTTTGCAACCTCCCCTTCAGTACAATCCACATCATGAAAGAATATTTTGGAGTGGACTGGGAGAACCAGACTCCCTTGCTCCAAGCACAGACCTGTTGAATATCCCGAATCTGATCCCAGGTTTTGCTTGTTGAGAACTTATTTATATATTTGCCTTCAGCGTGTTTCCAGAGAGTATCATCTTCCTCTTGTTGATTCCCAAGTTTACTGATCTCTTCTTCGACTTGGTTAAGGATATCCACTCTGTGATTTCTTCTCCTCCTCATTGTCTTAACCTCAGCAACAGATTAACTGTTAGGAATCCCAAGTCAAGTGGTCCTCTTTCTCCAAGCATCTCTATTAATGTATCAAACCGAGACCATCTATCGTACCAGAAAGATGTACCATTACCATTTCTGACCTCCTTCCTGAGAAACTGCTTTGCAAGACCCCTTAGGTTAAGTAGTTTCCTCCATACCCAAGATCCAGAGCTCGTGTTTTCTTTTATCGACCAGAAAGAGTTTTTCCGAATCAGATAGCAATGAATCCATCTAACCCACAATGATGTTTCTGCCATCAATCTCCAAATAAGCTTCAAGCCATACACTTTATTTATTTCTTTCAAAGGTCTCAGTCCTAATCCTCCTTAATTTTTTGGAAAGCAGATATCTCTCCAACTGACTTTCGCTTTAGTTGTTTTAAGCTCAGGACCTGACCAAAGAAACGCAGAACATAACCTCTCTATCTCTTTTAAGCAGCTCCCAGGCAATCTAAAAGCAGCCGTCCAGAAGTTAGCCAAGCTTCTGATGACTGAATTTATTAGCTGTAAACGACCAGCATGAGATAAAAATCGTCCAGTCCAAGAGCTCATTCTCTTTCTGACTTTTTCTACAAACGGTAAGTAGTCCCTTACTGTCATGCGCTTTGTAAGGAGAGGCAGTCCAAGATAGCGCACTGGCAGCTGCCCTGAGGAGAAAGGAAAAGTTCTGAGGATGTCTTCTTTAGTATTCTCTTGAATGCCTGCTGTGTAAAGAGTAGATTTCTCCAAGCTAATCTTAAGACCCGAGATGCTTGCAAACTCTTTAAAAACCGTGAGAATCCCTTCCACTGATCTCTTAGTTCCATCTGTGAAAACCAGTAAATCATCCGCAAAACACAGATGCGATAACATGATGTTTTTGCATTTAGGATGATAGCCAACTTGCTTCCTCTCCACTGCCTTATCCAACATACAAGATAACACATTCATGCAAATTACAAACAAGTAGGGAGACAGAGCGCATCCCTGCCTTAGACCTCTCCTGCTTTGAAAAAATCCCGCTAATTCTCCGTTTACTTGAACCGAAAAAGAAGCCGTGCATACACAAAGCTCAATCCAATGTATAAACTCCTCGGGCATATTCAAAGCTCTCAGCGTGTTTAATAAAAATGGCCAGTGTACTGAATCGAACGCTTTGGCAATATCAATCTTCATTGCGCAGCATGGAGAGACATCCTCCTTATGAAAGTCTTTAACTATCTCCGTTGCCAATAATAAATTTTCCACCAGAAGCCTATCCTTGACAAACGCAGATTGGTTGTAGGATATGCATTGGGGAAGAGTACCTTTCAACCGGTTGGCTATGATCTTGGAGATTACTTTATACAAGACGTTACAGCATGAGATCGGCCTATAGTCTCTCATTTCTTGTGCACTCTCCTTCCTAGGTATAAGGGCCAATATAGTTTAGTTTAGACCCTTCGGCAGAAACCCTTTACTGAAAAACGACTGTACTGTAGCTGTGAAGTCTTTCCCAATTATACTCCATGAGGCTTTAAAGAATTCGGTTGTATACCCGTCTTGCCCTGGAGACTTGTTACTAGGCATTTTGAAGACCACTTCTCTTACTTCTTCCTCCGTGACTGTTCTAATCAGTCTTGCTCTTTCTTCTTCATTGCATCTAAAAGGAAGAGTTTCCTTAAGTTCCTCCACGGTTTTTGTTTCTATATCCCCTTGGCTCTAAAGTAAGAAACTCGTTGAAGAATCTCTCAGCCTCCCTCTTTATATTTTCCTGAGTGGTAGCAATACTTCCATCTCCACATTTTATTTCTCTAATTACATTCCTGGTTTCTCTGATCTTAGCTGCATTGTAAAACGCCTTGTTATTCTTATCTCCCACTTGCAGCCAGTGCAACTTCGACCTCTGTTTCAGCACCTTCTGTGACACCTCCGATCGTAGATGACAGAAAATGGCATGGTCGATGTTCCTCGATGGTCGATCCGAGGTTCTCAGAATACTTCCGATCACCTTAGACCAAGAACCAAAGAACACCAACGCTCCTATTGAATATCACTCTAGGCTTTTCAACACGAAAAGGTAATATCCGATAGTTAGTTCGTCCGGACAAGGACTAATATCATATGGAACATGTACTTTTAAAAAAACATTCTTTATATATATCATTTAAAAGCATCTTACAAAATTTGTTATAAATTAACCTCGAGGTTTTCGGTCGACAAATCTTATACATAAGAAATATCAAAACGCCTTTGCAAGGATAATAAAACTACCGCTGACTAATGCTCTTCCTTCCTGTCTTAGAGTAAGGACTCCAACCTACTGGTTACCTGCATCACAAATGAGTCATGATACTCAGTGAGCCTAGTCTCGCACCCCAACATATGTCAATAATATCACGAGCAATCAACACCATTTGTATGCAGTGGAAATATATTCCATAACAAATAAAAATACATAGATAAGGCCTATCATTCCATAGATGTGAATCTTATCTTAAACATCACTTCCACGCCACCTGCCATTCACTCATACTTATATATTTATATATATATATACTAAACCCGGAAAACCACCAAGGCTAACCGAGTCTAGCGGGGAAATAAATATAACCATCATCTCCATTACATATTCAAAGATAGAACATCTAACGCTGCATGCAGTTACACGGCCTCCAGGGTGCGACCCCATCATCGTGTCTTCGTGACCTTGTTCCGTATCACAGGAACAATTCACGGTAATGCGAGAACTTTCGGGAGAGTGAGTATACAACAAGGCTTCACATGATTTATACTCATATATTTAATACTATACATATGTATTAGTACTTGAGAACAAGTACTAATGTTTGGAATAAACCTCTATGATCATTCATAAATATTTAATAAGTGTTTACATTAAGTAAACACCTCACCAATTCAATATTTGATCAAGAGACAAAGCCTATCAATCATGTACATTAAGTATTGATCAACCATCTATCTAGACTCACCTTTAATCCATGAGATTGGCTAAGGAAGACTAGACTCGAGCCCAACTAAACGTTCACCACTTGCTGATCACTCCCAAAAAGAATTAGGGCAAGGCATGATCCGGCTGTTCTGATCACCCTCTTCGACCATCTGAATTCAAACCTGTTCGGATGGAAGACAAAGCTTAATCAGTCTGGTCTAAGATGAGGTTTTCCTGAATGGTTTAAACAGAATCGATCCTGACCACTATGCTAGATATAACTAATCAATGCAGGTCGTACAAGGTTCAGTCATTCAATTCTGTTCAATCAGTTCTGTTCTGAGGAAACAACTTAGATCATTTACTAGCAGCTCGGTTAGGTAAGCTCAGGTCCTAACAATTTGGTTCTACTCAGAACAGATTAGTTCAAGACAAATTCATACCATACTCATCTCAGCTCAGCTAAGATCAGTTCAGACCAAGATCAAATCTGTTCTCTTAAATCCAATCAGTTCATAAAGGCTTAGCTAACGGTTCTTTGAAACTGATTCAATCATAAACCAAATAAAACTGAACCGTACAAAAGCTTAGATAACTAATCCAGACAGGTTACTCAACCCACAACACCACGGTTCTATTCTGAACATGGATGAATCAAGAGGCTGAAGCTTACCACAAGAACTCATGGTTAGATGATCTCAGATGGTGCTCTCCTCCAAGCTTAGCTCACGACTGAACCGATTAAAAACAGAGATCAAGGTTCGGTTCATATCAGAAACAGAACAAAAGCTATGGTTTATTTTGTATATCTCATCTTCTTCTTCCCTACATGTTCTAGCTGTGGCCTGAGGTTGAAGATTAAACCAACAGAAATTTTCTCTTGATTTTTCTTCTGATTTTTCTCTCTTTCTTTCTCTAATTTTTCTCTCAATCTCTTACAAATTTTTTTTTTTGGTTTTCTTGCAGGTCATGAACGACCAGAAGAGAGAAGAGGGTATTTTATATCATAAAGAGTTGCTTCAGATGAGGGTTTGCTCCCACAAAAGACAAAGCTGAGGTTAGACAGCTGGTGACATGCTTCAGCACACCAAGCAGCACAAGCAGCTGAACATTTCCCTTCCATGAAGAAAGATACAAGCAGCTGAAGAAAACAGCTTGTGACCAGCATGTGACTTCTAATGAGTAAGCAGGTAAGCAAGTAGGTGCAGGTCATGTGACCTAATTACTGAGGAAGCAAGTAGGCTAGAAGGTGCAAGGGATGTGACTGTTTAGAAATAATTTTAAGAGTTTTGTCGATATTTTTCGGACAGTTTAGACTAAATATTTTTCATCCTTCGAATCTCGTCCTGCTCTGAATAAACTCACCCAGCATAAATAAAAATCGACAATAATAATTAACACTCGACCAGAACCATCAAGAGATGGTCTTTCGACCAAAAGACAGCCCCGTTGAGAGATTAATTCACCGTGTCAATTTTTATTTAAATTCTGATCGACCAATCTTCAAATTGATCTTAAAGAATTTTCTCGACCAAAATTCTATCTGCTCGTGAGGGTTATTACACCTTCTCCTCTATATCTGACACTCGCTGCCATCTTGCAGAGGCCTCTTGTTCTGCACGAACATTTTCTGGTGTAGGCATTCTCATCATTTGTTCTTGCTTCACACAGAGATCACTAAATGCTTCTTTCACCCTCTTTGTGAGTGATCCCAGTTTATTTTTACTCAGAGAACGAATATGAGGTTTCAACCCTTTGAAATACTTGGAGAATCTGTAAAGAGCCGAAGTGGATTGAAACAATGGTTGGGTGTCCTTCCAATAGTTACCAATGACCTCCATGAATTCTGAAGTTTCTGCAACTACATTTGTAAACTTAAACGGTTTACGTTTTCGTCAAGCATAATGTTATGCATATGGAGTTCTTGATGTATCGGGATTTTCTTGATGGAGTGGAGGAATGCAATAGCTTCTGCTACTCCAATGGCTATCTTAACCCGTGTTTCCCAAGGCAATGCCTCCTCTTCTGTTGAGAGAAACATGAAACCGTGTATGTCAAGCAAGTTTATCTGTACCGGTTTATAGAATGGACACATTAGTTAGAGAAAGATATTAACTTCCGAATATGTGATCGTGCAAACTTCCTTTGTGCGAGTATTCGAAAACCAAAAGTGATTTGGTATCTTCATAACAGTAACCCAAGAGCTTGACCAAGTTGGGATGATGTATCTCTCCTAGAGACTCCGCTTCTTCCTGCAACCCACATACTTAAATTAAGTACACAACGTGACAATAGATATAAAAACAAGTGTAAGAAATCGACAGACTTTGCTTATCTTCCACACGTGCTTTGGCCGTGGACTGTGTTGAAGACATTCCATTACAGAAACAGCGACTTTGGTTTTAGTTCTTGATGTTGCAGATGTGGTGTCATTGATGTATCCCTTGTAGAATGTTTGAACCGAACCATCATGGCTAGTTACGACCCTGTCTTTTCTGAATCTTTTTGTTGCTTTCTTCAGTTCCTTGGCGCTGAAGACTCTCAAATTCTCTTTTTCTGTCTCCTCTTTCACACATATATTTAAATATGAGTTACGTATTTTGAGAATATCATGTGTGAGCAAAAGTAAAATGTTTTTGAATAAGAGAGATGTACCTAAAACTGGAGAGCTGAGGAGAGGCTCGTAAAGAAATGAAGGATCTTGTTGTCTAAGATGATTTAGACCATTTCCCATTGTTGATGGATATGATTAATCTGTAGATTTTTGTTTCAGATTTTAACATATGTGTAGATTTTGGGGTTTTATAATGAGATAGAGAAAGGATATTCAAATAGAAGATTGCTCACTTAGGTCAAACAAGCAGCCACAATAGTATACACTACGAGCCTACGACTATATCCATTTAGCGAAAATTTGAGACTTACATAAGCAATAACAAAAACGCGTTTAGTTCATTTTAGTTTAGTTATTGACTTATTGCTAAGTAGGTTGAGAAAGCGATGTTGCTTTTATTTTTCTTGGGTGGGGAAAGATCTACTTATTAATTTTTGTATGAAATATTGGGCAACAAAACTTCAGTAACATAAAGTTTGACCAAGTTTGGATGATAAATCTCTCCTATGAACCTAACTTCTGCCTACCTCATAGTTTTTGTGCCCACCAGATACATAAGTACAAATTGTAAAGAAAAAAACCTATATATATATAGTTGCGTGGAAATGGACATAAAACCTATATATATATATATATATAGTTGCGTGGAAATGGACATATCTTTGTTTCATTCACTCTTCTAGAGCCTCTGAACTATCTTGGTTAATAAAGAGAGGTCGATTTGATCTTCTTTGAAAACTACTGTATGGGCCTAAATTCAAGTACAAGCCTTTCGGCTTTCCGTTTTATGGATTTTGCAATTTATGGGATCAATGTGGAGAAATGTTTCTAGACAAGGATAGGCATGAAGGGAAGATAGTGAAGTCTATGAAGACCTTCCCATGTGAGTCACATACACACGAGGGTCCTAAAACATTTTTTTTATTTCTTATGTAACTAAGAGAGTTTTAAGATCTCTGTTCGTGGATATGATGCAATGGACAATCATATAGACTCAAAGATTTTTTGCAGTAACACATTTTCATACCATTAGATCTTTTCATTGTTTCATGTATTGCGGTCAGCTTTTCTATAAGTTAATTTGTCTAATATATATGGAGAAAAGTTAGATCCGACATAAACTGAATTTTGTTTTTGTAGTGAGTTGTCAAAACCATTAAGGATAGAATAGTAGCTCAAATCATTTGTGGTGATACTATGGAAATAAATTCGAACTCAATCAATAAACGTGGCTCGATTATTATAGCAAAAAAAAAGGAAGATGGAGGTTTCACTTACCATATACGAATTAACATACTGAAGTTTCTTTTTGGTTTTTTGGGTTAGTTAAGAGAGACGGAGAGAGGGCAGTGGCTCGATGCATGTTGGCAGTTGGCACGTGATTCAAAAATCGGACATGACGGATTGACGGGTGTGGTTTTGGATTTTTATGGGAAGACCACGTGCATGGTGTTTAAGCCGCCGTTAAAATATAGATGAAAGACAAGATTTTCCGTGTTAAAAAAAAAGACAAGATTTTCCTCCGTCACGGCCTTAGAAGTTTGACGACGTCAACTGACAGAGTCAAGTGGACGCTAAAAACCACCGGAAAGGAGCGGAAGAGTCGGTCCATGCTCACATGCCACTCTTAACATACTTAATCGCTTAAGCTTAGTGCACACTTGGTCTTAAAACTGGTAAAGAAAATCATTTGTAATTCATAGTTCTCTAATATGCATATCTATTTTCCTTCATAAATAGATATCCAGTGCACTTGTAGTAGTATTTTTTGTATTGATGAAAACGCGTTTACATGATTAGGTAATGGTTGGAAAACATGAAAATATTTTTTTACAATAAGGATTAAGTTGTAACTATTGTTCTTTTGAATGTTATGCGATAGTGTTTGTCGGTTGCTTGGATAATATTGTTTTTACATCGTCTTAAAATCGATCACCTGATGGAAATGGAACGTGATAGATGAAAAACAAATGGGCGTACCGTTATTCGAATATATATATATATATATATTATTTTCGAATATTTGCTCAGTTTATTCGAAGATTTATGGATTTATTAGATGTGATAACACTATTATTTGCTCAGTTTATAGAAAAACTCAATAACACAATGATCAATAAATGTTGTGTGCTTTGCAATGTTTTTAAAACCGGATCGATCCGATGGTTGAACCGGGTTCAACCATGAACCAGATACATAGCCGGGTTGGATCTAATAACTGGTTCGACCCTGAACCGACTTTGAATGTTTTCCTTTATACGAAAAAATTATATTAGACGTTGTCTACGATGAATCCAGAGGATGACATGTGAACATGTTGTTTGACACTTTTGTTTTTCTCTGACAAACATAGACTAATAATCTTCAAGTTACTGTGATGACTGTGATGGCTTACGTTTAACATAATCAAGTTTACAAATGTTTACGTTTATAAAACAATGTCACTACAACAAAGTGGCTCCTTACAAACGAGAACAAGATGATGCCTTTGTCTCTTTTCTCTTGTTTAATGGGAAATAAGTAAGCAACAAAATTTTCTAACACACAGAACACAGCCCGATTGAGATTATAGAACTCTCGACAGAATAATGTGCAATCTCAAAAATTCAATAGTAAAAGCTACAAAAGAAGAAGAATTTTTCTTGACGTGGTTGCAGCTTGTAACGCTCAAACTTTAGCCTGCAAGATCATCTCGGGTTCATCTGCCACTTGCATTGAATAAAATTTTTTTGGAGCTTGTAACTAAAGTTCTTCGGTAATCTATAGCTTTAGACATAGGTCTTGGAATAAAAGGGAACTGAAACATCCACCAAGCCACAAATAATCCAAAGCAAAAAAATATGAGAAAACTTACATAGAATACCGTAGATCATGTTCATTAAAAAAAAGAATATTGTAGATCGTTGCTCTCTTTTACGTTGTAAGAAAGATTCATATCTTAAACTAAAACACAATCTCTATGAAGCTTCCTTAAGCTTCTTTTCATAGAGATGAAGTATGAATCTTTTAGAGCAATTGAGGGCGAAATTATGTTGAGAGTTTCATGTTCGGATCTTTTAACTTAAGTCGGGTCCTACGGTTGGGTGGAGAGATTACCGGGTAGTCTTAGGGTCAACGTGATTTTTCTGATCACGTTTTACGAAACTAAACGCAATCACGTCAGTTGACAAAAAAAAACGCAATCACGTCAAAATCATACGATATGACGATATGTGGAATTAATTCAGGATAAATATTTTAGGGAGAAAACTAATGAAGCAGATTAGTTTAGGGGGTTTCTTAATGAGCCTAAAAGTTTAGGGGGGTTTAGTGTGGGTTTAAGTAGTTTGGGGGGGTGTAAAGAAGGCAACCCTTTTTAATGTGAATTATAAAGAAAACAAAAAGCTGAGAATAGACAAAAACTCAGATGCTGTCAGAAAAAATCAATTTGCAAATCTCAAAAAGTGAGATCTAACTGCTTATAACTTTTATATAATAGTCACAAAGAAAAGCTCACACAATCCTCCTCGAAGCAACTCCACCGGACATCCATTGACCATTGTATCTCAACTACATGACCAAAATGTATATTTCTTCTTGCATTATTACTTGAAAACATCTCCAAGATTTAATATGATCGATCGTAAAGTTACGATATGATAAGACTAATACTTCAAACTTCAAAGTTTTTTTTTTTTTTTTGGTAAAAATGTAAAGATATTATTACCAATTTCAAGTTTTTGACAGAAGTACAATGGCAACAAGAAACGGATCAAATAAAAACAAAATCTAAACAACAACTCAATCTAGTCAAGCAGGGACAAACACAACAAACCACACCACTTGCGAGAGACCTCAACCAATCCGCACTTACCGCTTACCGCAAAACGCTGAGCCACAGTTAAACTGAGAGCCGGAACCCGGTAATATTAGCCCCTCCCCGATGATCCGCTCTTTAAGATTGGCCCAACCAAGAACAGCTTGAATAAGACTTCCTGAGCCCATCACGAAGGGAGTATGTTTCTATACAAAAGGTTTTTTGGAAATGCGGAATATCATATACTCCTTCTGTTTTTTAATATAAGTCGTTTTAGAGAAAATTTTATGTTTCAAATTATATGATGTTTTCGGTTTTCTATGTAAAATTTATTTAACACTTAATGTTATATGACAAATGATAATATACGTTCTATTTTATTATTGGTTGATTTGTGGTTACGTAAATAATTAATGATATTTTTGTTTAAAAAATATAAAAAATTAATAATTTTCTTAATTTATGTGCATAGTTCCAAAATGACTTATATTAAAAAAACATAGGGAGTAAATCAAAGGAATATGTGAAATGACAACGTCAGTTTTCTAGCAACTTGCATTAAAAACAATCTTTTTTGTTTAACAATGATAATCTGACGGCAGAACAAAACATTAAGGGTTTGACTGGTATTATTAGCTCAAGTTGGAGTAAAAATAAATAGTGGGAATGAGTGAAAATAAAAATGATGGAAAAGAGTGAAAAAGGAAAAAATATTTTTACTTGAGTCTGTATTATTTTCTATTTAAACAGTAGACAGAGTAAAAGTTGTAAAAGTATATTCTACCTGATTTGCAAGATTTTAGTGGGATTTGAGTAAAATTAAAATCATAGTAATAATTTTCTCAGAAAGAAAACATTGACAAAATAAAGGATCTTCCAGAAATAAAGGATCTTCGCTAGTCACTTCTGCAATACTGCTAAACCCTAAAAGAGTGAGTCACGGCACCACGTGGAAACACATATAACATCAGTGGCACAGATCCGTAAATTATAGCGAAACCTAAAGGTATTTTCCAAGTTGTAACTCCATATAAGCAATTGCCTCTCCTCTCATAATCTCCCATATTTTTTTTATTAAAGCCTCTCTCCGTCTCTTCTACTTTGGTTGTTCGCAATAAAAGGAGGCACCCTCTCGTTTCTTTTCGTTCTTCTCATCTCCACCGTCACCTCCATCTTCTGCTTCCGTGATGGTAATCATCAATTACATACTGGCATACATATACACTCATACCATGACATATGTACTCCTCCATGTAATTATATATGATTGCATCTTTAGTGATTTGTTTCTTTCTTTGAGAAATAGTGACGTACATGTTTACTTCAAAGCTTAATTATGTTTGTGTGAATGAAAAAAACGTTGGTTCTGTTTACTTTCTATCCATGAGTCTCTAATTGGGACATTTTAACTAAAGCCACTAAACAAAAAAGTCTGGCTGGAAAAATGTCTGGTCGGGACCATTTTGTTAATAATTTAAATTTTACCTTGTTCTCTTTAAAACCATTTCTCCGTATATTACTCTTGATAATACTATTTAGTATATTTGAGAAAATAAACTTACACAATAAATTGTAACAATTTAAGGGCAATTTCGTAAACGCAGGGATGTTACCAAACGGCGATTTTGAGGTAGGACCAAAACCATCGGACATGAAGGGAACACAAGTGTTGAACAAGAACGCTATTCCAAGCTGGGAGCTTACAGGCTTCGTCCCGACAAAACCAAGTGATCTTGGCCTAGTGGTAAAGGCGTTCCGGCTGGAGCTTCTGGTCTGAATTTGATTTTCTTTGGTCACCCATAAAGGCGGTAAGAAAACCTGAATTTTTACAAAGTGATTAGTCATTGGGCTTAGAAAGCTTTTAGGATTACACCAAAATTATAAAAAAAAAGTTTGTATCTTTTATTTAATAAAAGAAAAAATATTATTTTGTATACTACTAGTTAATTTGATAGTTTGTTTAATAAAAATCATAGTATATTGTTATATTGACCAACTTATTTTTTAAGATTCTAAAACTCATCTTCGTGATGACATTTGGTTATAAAAATTTGTTATAATGTTTCAGGATTAATATATAAGGGATATATACGTTATTGATCGAGTATATCACTGGTTAAGTATCATTAATTTACCGAACGTTATTAGAGAAAACAAAAACAAAAACTGGTTCTGGACCGGAGTCTTCTAACCGGATTATCCTTATTTTGTGTGCATATTTATTTGTTCCTTTAGAATAGTTCTATTATTTTATAAAAGAAATTATTTAGGGTTTGTGGATTTCACCACCACATGGAAGGTTCAAAACGGTCTCTCTCACGACGACTACGACGTGAGCAAGATCATGCTGATAACCACACAACAACCATTCCTTTTGATCTCATCATTGAGATACTCTCTTTACTTCCCGCAAAATCACTCATATATACGATTCCAATCGGTGTCGAAGCTATGGTTCTCTACTATCCGCACTAAAAATTTCATCGACACCTCGTCTCCTTTTACCTTTCATGCACTTAGAATCCAAAAAACGTTTCATATTATCCGCTCAAGAACACAACAACAAGGAGGAGGATAAGTCACCATCCACAGCCACCCTCAGACACGACATGCCATCTCTGATCCCGTCTACTACACCATGTCTCGCCCAGTAAACGGTTTGGTTTGTTGCGTAGGTGATTCATCCATCACCGTTTGTAATCCTGCCACTAGACAAACTGTGAAACTGCCGGATCTTACACGCAACGGTAGAGACATGTACGCACGTCTTGGCTATGATCCAGTCGAAGATCAATACAAAGTGTTGTGTGTGATGATAGCGAAATTCAATTCATTCGGCCCTTACGGACAAGATATCCGACAGGAGCATTTAGTGTGCCAGTGACATCATCAGAGAAACAAGAGTGGAGAAAGATTGAGAACAGCACCATAGATAGTTATCGTATCTTCAGCGGAGGGATATGCATTGATGGCGCTATATACAATGAAATAGGACAGTCAAGGATAGTTAGGTTCGATGTTAGAACTGAGACCATTACGATAATTAAAGCACCTGAAGAATCAGATTTCTTGACAATGTTCCCTTCAACTCTTTTAAATTACAAGGGAAAACTGGGAGGTGTAGATTACAAAAACGTTATAAGATTGTGGATTCTTGAGGATGCTGAGAAACAGGAATGGTCGAGCATGACGTGTGAGTTTCCTTCTGAATTAAAATGTTTACTTGGGAGTTACGTAGTGTCTACAGGAGATATTCACAACGGCGAGCTTATGGTGTTTCATCCATGGTCATGGTCACTTAAGCCATTTTGTGTTTGCTATTATGATTTTAAGAAAGAGAGTATAATAAGAAAAGTCGAAATAAAGGTGAATGGTGAGTTCAGACGTATCCATGGGATCGGTGAGAAAACATGTCAGATGTTATGTTATCCAGGCTACTTTGAGAATATTAGGTTCTTGTAGTCCTATCATTATAGCTTCTTCCATATTCAGTTTCAAACGTGACTTGATTGGTTTGTTGGAAACGATTTATTCCTGAAAATTGGTTGTATTTTTATATTAGTTTTGTTTGAAGACTTTCGGCTTGGTTCTTGTAAAGTTTTGCTAGTTAGGTATCGAGTGTGAATAAAAGAAAGAGCCGGCGAATAAGATATAAAATATCGTTGAGTTTAAAAGAATAAGATGTTCCTAGCAAATTTTTAATAAACAACTTAAAAGATCCAACCCACTTCTTCCACTTGTTGATGTTAAAGAGTTATCAAGGCTCATAAGACAAATGTTGTAGTATAGTGATTGTCGAACCAGTTCTGAGGGATATCAAAGCACCGAGAATGCAAGTACTCACTTAATCTAAGTGCAACCAATGATTTAGATCAGTTTTAAACTACTACTAATACTAGAAAGCAATTACAGAATGATATTTTCTTGACTAAGGAAAAGAGAACTCATGGGTATAGGGATTAGACCTTGGGTGATCAAGTTTCGAACTAAGGATGGCAAACGATCAATCAAACTATCAACCTTAAGCCTTGACACAATTCTAAGCAAGCTCTATGTCAAGATGAATGCTCATTTGCTAACATATCTTAAACATCAAATGTCTTTGGTTGAATAATGTGAAAGCAATCATTACTAACAAGTCTATTAGCTATCTTAGCATCTTTAACAACAAATGTCTTTGGCAAAGTATACTAAAAGCCTAGGAGAGTTGTCTCAGACATTTCATCAAACATCTTTTGGGTGAGAAATGCCTATTGATCAACTTTTGAGTGGCCAACTCAGAAGATGCATTATGAATACTCTACTAGCAAGGAACAAGAATGATCTACACTAAAACATCCTAGAACTAACCTAATCACCCTTGATCTCCCTAACCCATGAATTCAAAAGGTGATTACTCACTAATCTCCATGATTCCTCTTAAACCCATATTGGATTTCA
>NC_027749.1:6688891-6689228 GCF_000695525.1 Brassica oleracea var. oleracea | reverse complement strand
ATTAAAGTGGTTTACTCTCATAACAAGTAGCCTTGACATTGCACATAATATATCTAAGAAAGGGACCAACTCATGCATACAATGCTCAATCTCCATTGTTCTACCCTTTTCCCAAACATACAGGTTACACAATCACTTCCCAATTTTAAACCCAACTCTCATCTCTCACCAAAAGATCCCAAGAATACTTTGCACATAAAACTCTTTTTCTTTGAAATCTATAAAGGATTTTCTCAACTTCTAAACAAATCTTAGCTCTAAACAACTTTGTTAACCCCCTTTTTCTTTCTTTTTCTCTCTCTTTTTTTAATATATATATATATATATATATATATAT
>NC_027749.1:6686848-6688081 GCF_000695525.1 Brassica oleracea var. oleracea | reverse complement strand
GTCGTGATCTCCACTGTATACTGCATCACTCTTTACCATGTTGTCAACCAGCTCTTCTGCATCATCTTCAGTTCTTCCCAAGAAGAACCCATTGCTAGCTGTATCCAGTCTGGCCCTGTACTTAGGAAGAGCACCACGGTAGAATGTGCTCAGCAAGCTCTCCTTAGAGAAACCATGGTGTGGGCATTGAGCTTGGTAGCCCTTGAATCTCTCCCAGGCTTCACTGAATCCTTCCAAGTTCTTCTGTTGGAAACTGGAGATCTCATTTCTCAGCTTAGCAGTTCTTGAGGATGAGAAGAATTTCTCCAAGAATGCTCTCTTGCACTCATCCCAAGTGGTGATAGAGTGTCTGGGTAGAGACTTCTCCCACTGAAGTGCCTTATCCCCCAAAGAGAAAGGGAATAGCTTGAGCTTTAAGGCATCTTCGGACACACCATTGGTTTTTGACAACCCACAGTAGCTGTCGAACTTGTCCAAGTGACCAAATGGGTCCTCTAGAGCCAAGCCATGATACTTTTTGTTCACGATCACGTTGAGGAGTCCTGACTTGACCTCAAAGTTGTTGGCTGCCACAGCCGGTGCTCGGATTCCCAGTCTATGACCATGAATGTTGGGCCGGTCATAAGTACCAATGGGTCGAGCTGCCCGCGGTTGGTGTTCTGCCCCTTGCGGTTGATCTTCCATATCAATATCGAATCTCTGCAAGTGGGCTTGTTCTTCTTCTTCTCTTGTAGCTCTAGCACACTCCCTCTCAAAAGCTCTGATGTCTGCTACTATTGGAACTAGGTTTGATGGACCTCTGCTCCTCAAGTTCATACACCTGAAAGTGAAAGGTAGGTGAAGAAGAAGAATCAGTAACAAAACAAAATTAAAATGACTTAGTCTCAAGCAAGTGACTAAATCTCAATGTTTATATCTACTCAGAATTTGGCAACGGCGCCAATTTGATGTTAAAGAGTTTTCAAGGCTCCTAAGACAAATGTTGCAGTATAGTGATTGTCGAACCAGTTCTGAGGGATATCAAAGCACCGAGAATGCAAGTACTCACTTAATCTAAGTGCAACCAATGATTTAGATCAGTTTTAAACTACTACTAATACTAGAAAGCAATTACAGAATGATACTTTCTTGACTAAGGAAAAGAGAACTCATGGATATAGGGATTAGACCCTGGGTGATCAAGTTTCGAACTAAGGATGGCAAACGATCAATCAAACTATCAACCTTAAGCCT
>NC_027749.1:6672121-6686150 GCF_000695525.1 Brassica oleracea var. oleracea | reverse complement strand
CGATAGAAACGCGAGCGACCTCTCTACGTCGCTCTGGCAAGGTCGCTCCGGGATGTGTGCCACAGCGACTTCATGTAGTCGCTCCGGGAAGTCGCTCCAGGCAGTGCTCGTCCAAAGATCACTCTAATCACCTCCCTTGAGCTCCAAATGTACCCAAATGTCTCCAGGAACTCCATGTGGTACTCCAATACCTAATAGAGACATATGTATGCAAAATGCAACCTAGACATGGCTAAATCCTAATCTATATAATGAAAATGCACATGAATAAATGGATAAAACAATGTGAATATGCAAGATATCACTTTTCCCAGTAGTTTGATTTCCCAATATGACTCCACCTCATAATACCAACACATGCTTTCTCACTTTTAGCTCCCCTCTGCAACTTAAAAAGCTCAATATACTGTATATTGTATTATGTTTGAATATTTAAGAGACGTCTACACTGAGGGACACTTTCTCTCTTTTGTTAACGCCTGAAGACACATTGTGTAGATGGGGCACAATATTGGGACATCTGTCTTTTTGTTAGACAGTAAGGCCCTCCGCGCAAGTTTGGAAAGAGAATGTCCCCTTTAAGGAACCAAACCAGATAACACTCTGGTTGGAATAAATGTAGAAGGTGGAAAAGTAAAAGTTGGTATATGGGTTTTAGGGTCACTTGTTTGGGCCGTTGATTTTTTTGGTGAAACAAGATCTAATGACTCAGAAGAGGCGTATAGTTTTGGCTCTAATAAATGTTGTTCTTTAACGTATAGTTTTTGTTTGTGAGAGTAGTGTGATGTCATGTGAACCACACGGTTAGAGTAAAGGATGCACTTTTGATGTATAAAAGTCTTTTTGATGAATAAAAATTTAACATTCATTCAAATAATTGTTTAATAAATAAATACAAACGTTTACAAAATGCAGAAACTTTCATCTTATTCAAATCTCGTAAATACCCAGAACATGGAAGACAAAGGTGGGATCTTCATTGTTATCCATATCTCATCTGACCACCTCTTATCTGACCACCTCTTATCTGACCATTGCGCACTTGACCCTCCTCCCCCCCACCACTCTCATGTCCACAGCCACCACATCCACACAACTGCCGTCCACACCGATCACATCCACACGTCATGACATCAACAACATCAACACAACCACTGACTACGAGAACTCCGTCCACAACTCTTCCGACCACATCAACAATATCCACACACATTGACCAAGAGAACTACCATCACCTCCATTAATCACCACCTCCAGTATCTCCTCTCCCTCTATTACCACTTTCGTATCCACCACCGAAAGCTCCATCCACAACTCTTCCGGTCACATCAACAACATAAACACAACCACTGACTACGAGAACTCCGTCCACAACTCTTCCGACCACATCAACAATATCCACACACATTGACCAAGAGAACTACCATCACCTCCATTAATCACCACCTCCAGTATCTCTTCTACCTCTATTACCACTTTCGTATCCACCACCGAGAGCTCCATCCACAATTCTTCCGGTCACATCAACAACATCAACACAACAACTGACTATGAGATCCTCTTAAACAATTCTTCCGACCACATCAACAATATCCACTCACACATTGACCAAGAGAGCCACCGTCACTTTCATAGGGTTTGGCCGAGAAAACAGAGTCAACTAGTTGTTCTAAGAAGCGGGGTCTAACTTTCCATGTGGAGTTTGTCTGTGAATCAAAGGAGGCGGAGAAGAACAGAGATCGAGATCGAGAACTAATCGGCAAGAGCGTTGAAGACTACGTGGCGGCGGTCGGGGCCAAGGAACGATCCATATACTAAAATCGAGAGGTGGAACACGATAATACGATGTTGAGAGAGACGAATCAAGAAGATTTAGAGCGGCATCGAAAGTATCTTTCTCAGATTACAAATTTGTCGCACGGGAGAAAGGGGGGAGGGTTTCGTCGTTTCATAGGTTTCTCAGATTAGGGATTTTGCTTGAAAGAGGAACCGACGCCAAAGAGATAAAGTGATGTTATATTTTGATTTTTAATTTATCTTATTTGTCTAGATAGACAGTGTAACGAAATGAGATGTCCTTTAGTTAGAGGTTATGTTGGTAATTTTGTTAGGGTAATGTGTCATGTATGTCCAATATGTCTCTTAGTGTAATTGACAACTTAGAATGAGTCTTATAGGGTAAAAATTTCAATATTTAACGTATGGTCAGCATTTATTTAGTCTAGTTTGGATGTCACCAGAATCACTTGCATCCAACAACAGTGAAACGAAGAAGAAAGTGACAATTTGTTTTCACATTTTAAAAACACTCGACTCAAATGAGTTTTGCAGTTGTAAGCTCTGTTGTTATCAGTACTAGTATCATTATAATTATGTGAAGAAAATTTAGGTTATAATTTGATATGCATTCTCACGAGGGCGCCGGCTCTGAACAATACTATGTGAAACATTTGCAATAGACTCCCAAAATTTTTGAAAAAAAGTACAAAAACAGAAACCCCAAGAAATAATTTTTAAACCTCTAAACTGGTAAAAAAAAATTTACGTAAGACATTACACATGCTTCCAAAATCTCGGGGTCGGCGTGATTCTTTGTCACTCACGTATTCTTGATCCCGTGCATGGAGTAAGATATTAAAGAATAATTTAGGAGTGAACATAAGGAGTAAAATTTCAAAAGAAATACATAAAAATTTCAAGAAAATCTCCTTATTTGGGAATGAAAAGTATTAAAAACTTGCCACTTATAAAGATGTTGAAGAGTCGAGTGTACTACCCTCTTTGGTCGTGTCTCCATTAAAGACAAGAATGTGTTCGAGTGATCAAATCATATAAATAACCCCGCCATCTTCCTCTTGGATCAAGACTGCGGTTATTTTGCCCTTTTCAATTGGTATGGTTATGACATCACGACAACCAGAACATGACTTACTAATACTATAACTGAAATTACCACTGATCATTCATTCATTCGTCAAATCTACATCATTTTTCACTAGACTTTCGTATTAGTATTACATTGACCACTAGGTCTTGCACAGATATCCCAAACTTCGTAATACGTCTGGAAGTCTTAATCCCATGCAAAAAGATGTTCAGACACTCCTTTGCAGCACAAGAGGCAGGGGACAACCAACAACAATAAAAAATATAAACTTATTTTTTATACCACTGCAAAAGAGAACTTATACTTACTTCCATGTGAATTTAATCTACTTTTGAATACACGTATTCTTTCTATTCATCAGAAACCCTACAGGCAGCAGCAGCAGATATAGCCTGTACTCTGTAGCCAGACAAAAAAAAAAATTTAAGTGGTTACTTAACTTACATCCACTCACGGCAACGACCGCATCTCCAACTACCTCCGGTGAAAGCAGATTCCTCCTCCCATGGAGAGCAATGGGAATGTATTGTCATATTACACGTCTGGCATGTGAGATTAGGCCCTGGATCCACATGCATACATATCTGACATGGAGTTGTATTGTCATAGACAAATGCTCTGCACTGTTCCATAGTCTCAACTTGAGTGTTTGGGTTTGTGTTATCCGTGTTCACTGACGCATCTTTGCCATAACCATATCCATTGCACTGGCCACTGTCATCTGCTGTAAGCAACTCGGTCAGCGAAAAATAGGTTTGGGGTTCAAACTCCATGTCTTCATAGTCAAACATTAGCTCGCCTTCAACAATGTTGTTGTTGTTGTTGTTGTTGTTGTTGTTGTTGTTGTTGTTGTTGTTGTTGTTGTTGTTGTTGTTGTTGTTGTTGTTGTTGTTGTTGTTGTTGTTGTTGTTGTTGTTGTTGTTGTTGTTGTTGTTGTTGTTGTTGTTGTTGTTGTTGTTGTTGTCGTCAGATGCATCCCATTCCATGGCAGGAAACGCTTGCTCCATTTCTGGTTTCACAAAATTTTGCGACTCGGAATATGTTGAAAACTCGGTATAAGAAAGACTACTGTTCCCTTCTGTGTCTTCACGTTTCATTTGCCTCCTCACTGGTAACTTCTGAGGTCCCGGCACAGAATCCATATCCTTGGGTGTGATCTGTTCGACTTTTGAAACTGACATTAAGAGAGGATCATCCTCTGGAGCAAACGCATCTTCGAAAGTAAACGAGGGCGTAGAGGGTATGGAGTCTTTTGGTTCAGACATTCTTTCAGAATCAGAATCTATTCCTGTATTTCCTTTCCCATGTTTCTTGCGCTTGAAGCATGCGTTTTTCATCTGTTTCTGTTCCTTGAGTACAGGATCCATATAAGGGCATTCTGGTGATCGTATACGACGGCATTTGCAACACTTGAATCCAACAACTTCAGGAATTTTTGACTCCTCGAGCTTTATCGCTTCAATGTGATACCACTCTGCACACAGACGCTAGGAGTTAGACAATATAAGAACAAAATGGCGGTGGCAATGACAATGTACGCTATTCAGAGTTGTTCTTACTGTCGCAGCTTGTACAATGAATATATGTTAGACCAGGATTATACGGCAGTTTGCAGATCCAGCAAACAGGCCCCGGATTGTGTTGATGAGATTGTGCAGCCAACAGAATATGCTGCTGTCTGAAGCTAACACCTGTGTCTTCCAAGTTCTTCTTTCTCCATATGACTCCCCAAGACAGTGTCTTGTGTTTACTCTTATTACAATCAGGAGTGATTTGTTTAGCTCCTGAAGCGTTGTCGCGTGTGTTGGAAGACTGAAACTGTTGAATAAGAGGCTTAATCTGTGTCTTAATGGTTGGAGTGACTGCGTTTTGATGTTGTCCATTGATCACAATAGAGGGTGTTGTTGGATGTCTATGATTGATATTGATTAGTGAACGAGCTCTTGCAAGGTAGCACCGTTTGCATGTTACATGAATATCAACCTTCTCAGCTGTGTGTTGTGTACTCATAGTACATCCCTTGTGACAGAAACCTGAAAGGCAAAAGCAAGTCATGTGTATATTCAGATACCAATCACTAGCAAAAGTTCTCCAACCTAAAATGCATAAATTTTACCTCCGCAAGCACTGCATGTTGTTGCATCCCTAAAGACATGTAGAGAACAAGAACAAGAAGTTAGTGATGTACACAAGTCTCTTTCTAACAATATCCTGAAAGGTGAAGAGAGCTATAAAGAGAGGACCTCAGTAAAACAGTAAGATGGCATGACGCACAAGAACACTTCTCCGTGTTGTCCCTCCTAGAGGCTAGATAACAAAATATGTTTGCTCGAGAAGCTTTCAGTTGCTTTTTCTGGAGCTTCGATATTCTTTTTGCTGGCTTCTTGATAAAAGGCACATGCACCACCCTATGCAAACTTTCTTCATATTCTTTGGTCAAATATAAGGGAACGCGTGCTTCAGCAAACCAAAACTTTTCGTTTCCATCTTCGGTTTTCTCGACTTCGATGACATTCTTCATGACACGAGACGGAAGGTGCTTTTGATTTCCAAAGGCAACTCCATATCTAACCTTGTTATCTATAATCTTTTTGTCACATATACTAGCGTTCCTGAAAACAGTGGCCTCTGTCTCTGG
Source organism: Brassica oleracea var. oleracea (assembly GCF_000695525.1). Taxonomy (NCBI): domain Eukaryota; kingdom Viridiplantae; phylum Streptophyta; class Magnoliopsida; order Brassicales; family Brassicaceae; genus Brassica; species Brassica oleracea. The sequence continues at coordinate 6,680,625 of NC_027749.1, read as the reverse complement.
ACCTTTAACATCTTGCACGTTTTGCTCTGGACGTACAAGTTCACTCCATCTTATATCCATATCCAGGTATCTAACCTGGCCCATATTCAGCTGAAATTCAGGGGAACAGCAAAGAAACATAGAGACACAATCATTTGAAAAAAAAACCATTGATGATTGAAGACAAACCTGAAGAGCAAGCTGAGAAATGTTTTTGATACTTTCAACTGCAGCTTTCCAAATTGACCGCCTGGTTCTTTTAGGAGTGTAAGAACCATCACCATAATTAAATTCAGGAAACTTTTTCAGACCACCTAATGAAAAAACAAACAAATTAGTATCATGCCGAGAGTATAATCAAACAAGATATTCCTGGTACAAGTATATACAAGCAAGATTACCTTGCCAAGCTGCTTTTCTTATCATTGGCTTCAACAAGACTGCCTTCAGGAGTATAAATTTTGATAACTTACCCCCTCGCCACCAAGTAAAGCTATCATCATTAGAACCTTCGGCAGTAACTTCAGCTTGGTTCCTCTGCTTCCTCTTACCAGGTCCACGTTTCTGTGTAGCCCCAACAGTAACTCGAGCGCTTTGAAAAATGGAATGTTCTATCAGCCAATCATCCATTAGTTTAAGCCAATCGCTTGACAGAGCAATACTGCAAATATTTTCCTCAAGCTGCAAACAAGCAAATTGAACCATATCATGCCAATGAAAACAAGATCAATATAATGACAAATTATAGACTATTAACATATCACTAGATTGTTGACAATATCAAATCTGAACAAGGCTAATGGTGATAAATGTACAATTATTTTTTTAATAGCAAAAGAAAGTGGATAAGAACAGAAATGTTTTAGAAAGAAAAACGAATCACTTACTTCAAGCAGGAGGGCTTTCATCGCTTTGCATGTTGAGGCCTCCTCTACCTTCTTTCGCCACTGTTTCCTGAGGCTCTCACTGAGAAATGGTCCCGCAATGAGACCACGTAAACTTTCCTCTAGGTATAGGATATATGCTGCAACACTAGAAAGCACCCCGTCCCCGTTCTTCAGAGGAAAAATGCCACTAAATATTTTAACAGCACTTTTGGTTGCCCCTGTTACAGCTGCATTTAACATGCATCCTCTCCTACTTGCTGATGTGAGTTTGCAAGAATGACACCAGCCACACCTTTCCCTGGTAATTTCCTTCTTATCAGGACTTGGCCAGAAGAAACTTGAGGCAACTAACGAAAATGCTTTCACCTGTAGCAAGATGTTACTTGACGCAGCTTTTTTGGCATTACTAAACTTGGGTTGATCAGGCTCATGGGTTTCCACTGACAATAGGACAGCCAACGTGGCAGCAGCTGATGCAGCCAATTCTCCATTTGAGTAGTGATTAATATATGCATGAGGTTTAAATGATAAACCCTTGTCTGTAATGCCACCAGCAACAAAATTCTTCCCCTGCGTTCCACTTGATCTACCTAGAACTGAACCACCAGCATATCCTGAAGCAGATGCGCAGAGGCCAAACGTATTTTGAATATTATTTCTATTGGAACTACTTGCATTATCAGGCTTAATCAGGTCTGACACCTCGTCTCCTCCTTCTTTTTGCATGGGAGCTAAATTAGCCTCCACTGCTCTTAAATGAGAGATCACACCTCCAGGCAGATCCCAGTATTCTGAGATAGCTTTGCATATACACAGATATTCCGGTCTATGGTTCGTTGCAGACAAAAGCACCAGTACAACTTTTGGAATGTCAGTGACACTGTAGTATTTGATATCTGCATCCGCATGTACAGGAATTTTAAGCCTGCGATATAAGGGACATAGATTAGAACTGAAGGATTAGAATTGAAAGATCAGATCTATTTCAATATATTTGATAGAAAAGTATCTGATATAAGGCGACGAAAACATACACTATTAAGTGGTTGCATGTACCCAAGAAGAGCCGCCCATGTGGATCCACTCCAAAATACACGGCTCCCCTGAGTGAGGTTTTATGAGCAATTGTTGGCCCCATTTTGTTAATAGTGCATTCTGGACAATACCACGGCCCGTCTGGTATATACATTTTTAGCACACCGATGCATCTTGAGTGATATGCTAAAGGGCATCCATCACAGCACAGCAACGTTCCATCCATGCCGCAGAGCCTACATTCATCACTGTTTCCATCCAGATCTGAGCTAACTCCGTTAAGACCACCATCGGTACGTCTTGAACTAAAATTTGTTGGCTCGTTCATTGCAACAAAATCACTATCCTCTTTCTCCTTGCAAGCTGAGGTTTTAGCAAATCTAGGGTGGACCCTTCTAGGTCCACTTTCAGGAAGATCAGCATTAACTCCATCAGGATCATATCCAACTTCAGATTCTTCTCGAGTATCGATTTCAGCTCTTATATCCGCCACGTCAAAGACGTCATCACATAGAATTTGCAGGATCTTCAACTTCATCACTGCGGGTAAGGAATAATACTCTTTCTCCACAACAAATTCAGAAAACACTTTCCACTGAGACCCACTTGCATGTCCCATGGCAGAAAAGTACTGAACCAAATAAACAGGCCAAGTTAGCGCATCGAGCAAGCTCCAATCAATGCACCTGCAGAGGGGAATGCAACAAAATCTCCGAATTGTTATCCACTAAGATAATGGAGATCCTAAAACAAGCTCCACAAAAACTATGAATAAAAGGTTGGCCTATTTTGCAGTCCTTCTCAGCGATGACATTTTCTCTTATCGCTTATACAAGGTTTGTTCAGTGTTTTAAAAATCGATCTAGGCGTCCATTTAGGCGGTAAATCAGACTTAACCGAAACGATTTGTGTTTAAGGGTTTATGCATTCAAAGTCTCGGTCTAGTTGCCGGCCTAATCAATAATCTGTGCCTAATTACCGCAACACATCTGTTGAAAAACTCTAAAGAACAAGAGATGTATGTGCTTACCTCAAGCAGTTTGAAGCCACCTCACACTCCTGTGACGAGAGTCTCTCAAGATGAACCTTCAGCGCCCGCATCAAGGCAACATGAACAGCATCCAGCAAAGAATTCGGTCCTGAGAAATTCAACGCTCCCACAAACTCATCCAATCCAAAAGGGTAGATATACAGGTGAACACTAAACGATCTCAAGAACCCGTATACAGATAGCAGATGCACCACAGCCTCCTCAGGGATCCCAATCGTTCCTGACGAACAAGGCAAATCCACTGGGGGAACTTGAACAAGAGGAGACGTAGTAGTTTCGATATCTAGATCCCTGCTATCTTCACACTCTTCTGCACCAGAGCCTGAGCTACTACTACTACATGTAGTAGCCACCTCAATCTCATTTACTGTTTTCTTCTTTTCTTCCTTCTTCATTACAAGATCATCGAGTTTACCTCTTCTACAACGCAACTCATCATCAAAGTAACCATCCCCAATAATCAACTTCCAAAGATAGCAAGTTTTCAAATCCTCAAAACCACCATCCTCATACTCAACTCTGTACAGCCCAGAACTGTAGGAAACTACTTTCCCTAGAGAGACTCTACTGTCATCAAACTCTTTCAACACGTAGCTACCGAGTAAGGATCTGGGAACTGCCGGTTTAATTTCCAGAACCGGTCTCTTCCCTCGGTTATAGACACCGTTCTGATCCTCTGCCCTAGGGCGTTTCCTAGGTCTACCTCTAGGTCTAGCCACCTTCCCTTCCATCAATCCCTAGATCTTAAAATCAATCTCAATCCCTATGATTTCCAGAAAGCTTACTCCTTCGCCAGATCAAAATCTGCGAATCGAAGATCAAGCAGGAGAGATCAGAACCATGATCCAGCGATAAAAAGAGCTCCTTTACCGATAAAATCTGAAATCTTGATTTCACTTTGAGCTTTCGAAATGGATTCGGAAGGAGAGAATTGAAGCTGAGACCTTTGATAAACGCTATGAATGATGCAGTTAGAGAGGTTTCGTAGAGAGAGCTTTCGATTTTGTCGAGAGAGAGACGAATGGCTCCACTGCAACTTCTCACTTCTGAGTTTTGTGGTCTATTGTGAAACGAGTTACAACTCGGCAATCGGGTTGCCCGGATCCACACCCGCTAAATATCTTTAAACGTCGCCGTTTTCCGTGTTTTCATTTTCACTTTTATCGCTTAAAATTAAGTATTAGAATGGCGGGAATTTGGTACTGGAGAGATCCGTCAATAACTGTTTGATATATTGCAGTGATACCTCCCATGTGATGTGAGTGTGACTACAGTTTTTTGAGATGGCAAAAAATTCTTGGTTCCGGTGAGCGGCAGGCGCGTCTGCGCGCGCGTGCCGTCGCTGGAGGCTCTCGTTTCTCTGTTAAAGCTGTTCGTTTTCTTGTCTCTCTTTCGTCTCCCTCCTCCCCCCGATTCGCCTTGCCTGAGCTCTGGTTTAATCCACATCCGGAGGCGCTAACTCGAGGTGTGAACCCACATCAACGGTGGTTGGACTGCTGGAGTAAAGGCGCGGTCGTATGGAGGGGAAAGCGTGGTGAAGTCGTCTTATAAAGTTAAAGTTCTTCTCCGGGAGGTGGAGGCTACGAAAGCTCCGTCGTCGCCGGCTCATGTCTCCGGGAGGTGATTGGCTTCTTCAGCATCGTCTCGTCGGTCTTGTCTACGGGGGCTGAAGGCTTCCAGAGTCTTGCGTCGCCGGCTCTAGTGGATCTAAGTGGTGGTCTCGTTTTTGGACCGGGTATAGCTTTTGGTTTTATGAGTTATGTGGCTCGCGGCTCTCTTAAGGCGGATGAGATCTCGAAGAGATCGATGAAGCTCTCCGCAGAGAGGTCAGAAAGTTGAAGAAAAGTGGTTTCGGTGGAGGCTCTCCGGTTTCGAGCTCCGGCGAAACGAGGGTTTCGGTGGCGGTGCTACGGCGGCGTCTCGGTTCGGTGACGGTCAAGTCGAGGCAAAGGCAACGCGTGGCGCGCTGATGATAAAATTCCAACACGCGTCCCGCCTCCTTGACGCGTGGGCCAAAAGGAGACGTCCGGCCCGTCTAGGGTTGAGTTGCTTGGTTTGGGCCGTAGGCCGTGTAGCATGTTGGATCCATGCCCTGCGGTTTGTGGGCTTTAGTATTGTAATATGTTTCTGGGCTTTGGCCCAGATCTTGTTGGGCTGAGTCCCCTTTCCTTTTACTAATAAAAAAAAAAACATTGGCGGAAATAAAAAAAAAAGAACTGTAAATAATATGTACAATTTTTTTTCTTCATCATATTTAAGGCAGAGTTTACTCTTGAGGATTATTTATATTCATTAGAGCATGATTATTGCAGTTTCTTAAAGGGGTTTTTAAACAAAATAACTGATTTAAATAAATCAAAACTAAATAAAATTTTGATAACCGATCCTTAAATGAGTAATTGGGAGACCGATCCTTAAGGGGGGGCGCACGTGTCAGCAAACCTGAAATATTTTTTTTTTCTTTTTTTTCTTTCCGTGGGTTCTTCGTCTTCTCTGTCTTTTATGTGAGGGACGACGATGACTTTTGTTAAATTGGTTTCTTGTTGGCTGAAGATCTGAGCCAAAGTTTGTCAATAAATCGTCGTCTCCTCTATCTTTCCCTTTTCTGGTCTTCTCCGTCGCCGTCTTCTCTGTCTTTGCGGCACTAAGAAAAATCCTACATTTGATGTGTGTATGGTGATTGAGATTGGTATTTAGTGGTTAATCGGGTTTTTATTAGGGGGTTGCATTTACTGACTTTAGCTTCTAGTCACTAGAATCTTTATCCTAACAGTAATCAACCTGTAATGCAAAGGTAAGCTTTTTCACGTTGAACGGTTACTATACCTTCAAAAAGGGTCAATAGGTATCAGAGAGTTTACTTGTTAAGGAGGAGAAAATCATATTAGGGAAATTCCTGGTACCTTTTTGTCTTCCCTGTTAGTTTCAAGTGATCGTTGGGTGGGTTATGTTTGTGCATACACAGTTAGCATCCATGGGAAAGTGAGTTGTAGGCCAGTGATTAATCTATTGTCTGCAATTATGATGGTATATTCTCAAAATTTTAACTTTGTCTAGTTTTCTCATAATGCTTCAGGTTTCGGGTTAGTTAGCAGAGCTTAAAACTACCATACGTGATGGGCTGGATCACCGCAAAATTCTTCTGGAGACCATTGGAGATAAGTTCGAGCAATGGAACCTCAAGGTCTTATATTATTTGGAACTTCCTTTTCACTAGGAGAGTGCTCACTGATGTCCAGTTTCAGATATTTTGTAGGTTCGCAAAGAAAAAGCCTTCTATCACACTTTGAACATGCTTAGTCTTGATGTGACCAAGAAGTGCCTTGTGGGTGAGGGCTGGAGTCCCCTGTTTGCAGTGCCGGAAGTGAGTAACTCTAGTTGCCATGTAATTGAAATTATTGCATATATACTGGTGCTACAGTGGTTCTAAAGTTCTGCATGTGCAGATTCAAGAGGCGTTACAACGAGCTGCGGTTGACTCCAATTCTCAAGTTGGATCAATTTTCCAGGTTCTGAGGACCAAAGAGATGCCTGCGACATTTTTCCGCACAAACAAATTTACCACTGCGTTTCAGGAAATTGTTGATGCATACGGGTAATCACCTCTTTCTGGAGTTTCCTCTGCACTTTGAGAAAGAGGAAACTGAAAATAACTACTATTAAGTAAAACATTTGTAAGAGTAGATTTAGGCTTCTGCCTTTTGCATACTCGTTAGAATATAATTTTCGATTTGGTTTCAACTGCTTTTAACTTTTTGTTGGCTTCGTTTTCTTGCTCAATCAGCTGCTAGAGTCAACTCAACTTGCTTACTTTATTTTTTTCCGCATGCACTGTCCATTTATTGTTTGTCTCTTGAATTTCACTGATCTTCTTTGATCATTACTTGCAGTGTAGCTAAATATCAGGAAGCCAATCCTACTGTATTCACAATTGTTACCTTCCCCTTCCTGTTTGCTGTTATGTTTGGTGACTGGGGTCATGGAATATGTCTGCTGCTTGCAACTATGTATCTAATATTGAGAGAAAAGAAACTTTCGAGCCAGGTAATATCCTTAACTAAAGTGGCAACATTTATGTTCCTACTGAGCTTAGTATTAGATTGGCAAAACTCGCATATTGTTTTGTTGTATGTTGTTGTTTTAATAGTTGCGTGCATATTTCATATTAAACAATTTCCACTGCATGGTTTAAAGATCTTCGTGTCATGTTTGTAGTCAGGCCTTTTTAAGCCTTTCTAAGATTACTCACAGACCTGTGTATGCTTTTGTATGCAGAGTTAAAAAAAAAAAATTTAAGAAACTCAAATTAAAAAACTACCATTGTAGCACAAAAATTAGGTGATTTTTAACTAAAGTCCTTAGCTAAAATTTAATAGTTAAATAGTCATTAAAGTGTACTTAAGAAACTTTATGGGTTTCTAGGGATAATCATGCTCTTAGTTTTATTGCAGTGGACTGGTTATATGTGAAAAATGTTTTTTTTTTGTTTTTCATCATATTTAGGCGGCGTTATTCCTTAGAATTTCTCCATAAGGAAGCGATCTTTGAGTTCCAAAGTAAAAACTGGTTAATATATCAACATCTTAAACTTTGTAGTCATTCTTATCAAGTTTGTCATTTGCTGTCTGATCCTTTGGAATTTGGATGGTTATGATCTTCCTGCTTCGTTGCTCCAACTAAACAAGGTCAGGATCATCTGAATCTAGATGCATGGCGGAGATGAAAATGAGCAGTGTATCAGCGATATGGTGATCTTGATATGATAATATTGTTAGTGTTGGGGATGGTTCTGGATTCAAGGTATTGTCAATCCAAGACTGTTTGGGTCTAATATTCAACAGTAGAAATTTATTGGGAAAAATACGTTAAGAACTTATGAACAGGAAATGTAAACTCCACATAAACCTCTGTGTGAGCTTCGTCTATATCAAAAGCAGGCATTTCATTGGATGACCTCACTGGAGAAAGGAAATTGCACTGATGAGGCAGAAACACAGCTTCACCCATGAGCTTGGGAAGCATACTGTTTAGCAGAGAAGCTTTCTATTGTGTGCCAACTTTAGTGCGAGTTAGATAGAATATTTACTGTTTAATGTCAATAGGAGGGAGCTAGTTGTCTACCTGATTCTTTTTTTTTGCCAAATCTATATTATAATAGATCAGTTTTTGCTAACTCCTCAGCGCGCCACGTCATCGTTTTGTGGGCCTCACTTTTAAAAAGTATAAAAAAGTGTCAAGCCTATGGCTCGAACCCGGGTTATTGAGATATAAACACCAACATTTATACCACTAAGCTAACTGATACCTTTGTACATTGATGGCCGAACCTAATATATATTTATGAAGGTTGGAAGCCATTGCTTCTTCAGCTTCCTCTGAGGGTCGGACCTACAAGTGTGTTATGGGTTTCATTTTTAAATAGGATTCATCACGTTATATGAAAAAAAGATTAAGTTTGCAACAATTATGGTTTTCCTATATTGTAAACTGTTGTAGTTTAATATGGGTTCTTTTCATCATTGTCTCAAACAAGTCTGAGTTACAGAGTTGCG
>NC_027749.1:6666263-6670889 GCF_000695525.1 Brassica oleracea var. oleracea | reverse complement strand
CAGTTATTTTGAAACCCTAACATTTTAAATCTAAATTTATTATCTTTTTCCATGCACTATTTGATTTATATACAAACAACTACCTAAGTAAACACTAACAAGTTCCATCACCCTCAACTTTGAACATATAAGATATAAAAATATCAACATATGACTTCATCGTTCATTCTTATATCAAACTCATCAACTTATGTAATATCCAAAGTCCCATCAATCACATTATAGACAAAAAACAATAAAATCCCGTAAACAAAACTATACAATACACCTATAATGTAGCCGACTCCGCGCTTGCGCGGGGACTATGCACCTAGTATAAAATATGAAAGAGTTTGTAATGTTAATTACAAAAAAAAAGTTAAAATCAAATAAGAATCAACCTTGGCAATAATAATAAAAACAAGGTTAATCCTTAGAGAATGTAGATTAGAATGAATTACAATCACTAGTGATGCTACAATACACTTTCCTTGCACACTTCAAACGGCAAGATCATAACCTCATTAGCCACCTACGTGCAAACAATTAATGTCAATTTAGATTTTATCATTCTCTTATATAGCTGTTTTGTAATAAGATAATATAACATAACACCTTTGCAGATTCTAGCAGACGCAATGCGTCTTGGAAAAACTGTAATGGCCATCTAACTATCTAACTATTAAAATGGAAGTACAAAATAAAAATACCCTTTAATTTTGCAAGTTATTTACACTACAATACAACTGATATATTTAATGAACCTATTTTTAAGTTTTCTTTGTCTTTTACGGATTAATAAATGTATGTCATAAATCTATTTTAAACAGAAAAAAATGTCTAAAGCTTAGAATTAACTCCACAAAATATTCCTAATATCAAGGACATTCCAAATTTAAGGTATCCCTAATTTATCGCTATCAAATTAACTAAAAATAAATCAATCTTTTGTAGTATATTCTTGACTAAAAAGATAAACAATTAAGTATTAGGAAACATAAAATAAAAATGAACAACGAGATTCTTTTCATATATATACTTCACATATATAAAATAATGTCAATGTTTCAATTAAAACTGTTAATAGAATATTTGAAACACGAATATTCCTTTTAAAAAACTACTTCATAGTAGAAAATTAAATGTTCTATTACAAAATCATAATATAAAATCTTAACTAACCAAATATGATATAATCTAAAATATTTAAAATCAATTTGGAATATTTTATCGTAAAATGTTTTATAAATTATTATTTTTAAATTAATGTAAAATATTTTATCTTAAAATGGCATCCAATACCTAACTATTTATTCCTAAGAGCTAAAAATATTTAAAACACATGTAAATAATCAATTAACATCACCAATTGAAACATTATTATGTAAAATAAAAATTGTTTATAAATATGTATTTTACGCATATTTACATTATTGATTCTATTGGAAAGAAAATATAACAAGACAAATATATATATATATATATAATTGGCTAATACTATTTCTGTTGAAAACACAATAAAATTATTGTTGACATCTCTTATCAAATTTTTGTGTTTAAAAAGTACATATTAAATCATTATTTAATATTGGTAAGTTTCTAATATATATATATATATATATATACATATATATATTTAATCTTATAAAATAAATTTTGGGTAGTGTTTTAGTTAAACAAAATAACTGCACGGGCGTGCGGATCCAAATCTAGTATCACTTAATAATGCTTACCCATTCTTGGAAAGCTCCATCAGCTAGGTTTCTATGCTCCAACAATGAATGAGACAAAGTGATCAGCTGTTTTTCGATGAGTTCACTAGTCCTTCAATGAAGGCAACTAAATTTTTAGGTTTTGATAAGACGCTTCTTGAACAACAAAGTGCCCTTGGAAATGGCGGTAGCCTAATTGTATGTCCGATGACACGTGTAGGGATAAATCTAACAGCTGCGTCCATGCTTTTGTCATGGTAATACTTTAATGTCACTTAAAGATCATATTGGCTCGTATAGGATCTATAGACCATTTAATATCTCATGCAAAATATGGAAATGGAGTAGTAGTTCATGCCACCTTGGTTTTCAAAAGTTTGTAAAGGAGTATTGATTGCACTATAGTCTATACAAAATAGGTTTTGAAGCTGTTTCAATTGATAAGAAAACCAAATTGTATCGTTTAGGATCCATGGTGTATCCCAGCGGTAGAGGAACAAGCTGTTATGTGTATTCATTGTATAGGACCACTAAGGAAGTCAAAATCAGAAGATTCATATCACTAAGTTACTTTCTTCTTTCTCAGCCGTCAAATCCTCATTTACCATATAAAACTATCGTTGATGCTATGTCCAATATCAGGAAACGTGTTGATTGTTAGAAACTTCTGGGAAATGTTTTTTTTTTTTTGCCTTTGTGAAACCTAGGGTAGGGAACAGTTGAAGAGAGAATGGAAGCAGTATAGAGGAGCTCAAGATGTTATTTACCAGAAACTGTATGAAACTTCTCTCAAGCATGATGCCTGAATACCATCATACAGTTCTATGTATGGTAAATCTTTAACATGAAACTTGTCGCATTTTATTCAACGTAACCGAAAATGGGTTTTGTTCTTCCAAAAGATTATGGACAATTGTGACATTCAGGGAGATTATCCAGAGGCTTGCAAGTGTATCTTCAGCATATATGGGTTTTTGTTATTAATAGATCTAGAGCTCTTTGTGATTGGAGTTCAAATTAATTATTTTGTGTAACTCAATGTGGTAACTGGCCTGTACTATTTAATTCGTTTTTGTACATGGTGTGTATTCTTTTACTGGTAGAATATGTACTCAATTCAAACACTTTGTAGGTATTATTATTGCAATTTTTTTATGACAGCCAACTTTGTAATTTACGACGTAGAACATGTACTTGTAGTACCACTACACACATTGCATCCCAAGCCATCTGCACTGAAAATTTCTCAAATGAAATATTTCACTAAAAAAAATATTCTTTTAATGAAAATGTTTTTCTAATGATGCGTTATTATGATATTACAATTACAAGAAAGATTATAGACGATTCGACAACCAACAATACAACTTTTCTTATGAGGATATACGTCTAACTACATCATTTGAGCTTTCTTATGAAAATTCATACATGACCAGGTCTATTTGTACCATGTTGAAGATACCTTGTAAAACTTTCTTCCTTAATCTGCATAATTATTTAATAATCGTTTTTTCAAAAATTGAAACCAGTCTTACAAAGATCTACGTTTAACTGCATCATTTGGGCCGTCCTTCGGGTGTATAAAAATTAATGAACCTTTAGTCAAACCATTAGACCGAAAGGCTTCCACTAATGAAGATGTTTTAGCATGGTTTTCTTAGAGTTTTAAAAGATTTTTTATTAAAATAATCTTATTTTGGTGAAAGCCTCTGCTCGAAATAGGGTGGGCGTTCTGGTGTCCGTTCGGGTTCGGGTCGGGTATTTTGGATTTTCGGATATTTCGGTATAGAGGTATAGAACCCGTTCGGGTATTTCTGTACTTCGGGGCGGGTTCGGGGATTTTTTGTTCGGGTTTGGTTATTTGGGATCGGGTTCGGATATTTCGATTTGAAAAAAAAATATTCATTTCTCAAATTTCTTGTATTTCAAAATATAACTTTCACTTAACTAATTTTTTTTAATAGATTGAATGGTTAATAGATTTGGACATAACATTTTGAAACAAAAAAAAATGAATTTGGTTATTGTTTTTAAATGTTGGATGTAACTTTTTGTTAATTCTTGAAATAAAAGTTTGACATGCATTTTAAGTGAGTAGCAAATCATTTTCTCCGTAGTTCTATGCATATCATATGAACTTAAAGTATGTGTAGTATCAATATAAATATTTTATATAAAATGAGAGATATAAACTAGAAATATATGGTTAATTATACATATGTTTATCTTCGGATACCCATTCGGGTTCGGATATTACATGTTCAGGTTCGGATATTCAATCTCTCCTAATTCAATATCCGTTCGGATATTTTGCAACTTCGGTTTGGATTTCGGTTCGGATTTCGGTTAGGGTTTTTCAGATCGGATTCGGGTGCGGCTTCAGATATCGGGTAAAGTGCCCACCTCTAGCTGGAAAGATCCTAATATGAATGTCCTAGCCTAACTATACTGCTAAAGTCTCGTCTTCTAGTGTTTAATTGTTAAGTTTCCTTTTTTGTCAAAATAATTGTCAACTTTCCTCTATGACGATCTTGTTATAAAAGGAACTGGAATTTTATTGTATCGCGGGAATTTAAATAAGGGAAATTTTATACCCGTAGATAGGAGATAACACTGATAACAATAGAGAATTTGTTATTAGAAAGAAGAGGAGATGGTGTGTCTTTCGTCGAACACAAACGTTCGTTTATATAGACATGAAAAAGTAGGATTCACTGTGCAAATAGTGCAGCGGGCCCCACATCTTTATATATATTCAACGAAAACGGCTCATCTTATCTTTTGTCTTTCGTAACACTCCCCCTTGGGGGCCGGTGTCACTATCCGCTCTCGCTTAACGTCTTTGTTGCCTCGTTAAAAACCTTTCCAGGAAAACCCAATGGGAAAAACCATAGTAAGGTAAAAAGAGTACAACTACGTAAGCTCCCCCTCGAAT
>NC_027749.1:6650700-6662835 GCF_000695525.1 Brassica oleracea var. oleracea | reverse complement strand
AATAAATAATAAACAGAATATAAGGCGGCTCGGCCGACCAATAAATAAATTAAATTACTAGTGAATAATATAGGCGGTATTCCGACCATTATAACATGATATAAATAGTAGTAGAGGCGGTATACCGACCATTATAACAGGGTATAAATGATACAAATAAATTTTACTGAATCGCAGAGTGATCGTGCTGATAACGTGTTATAAAAGGAACTGGAATTTTATTGTATCGCGGGAATTTAAATAAGGGAAATTTTATACCCGTAGATAGGAGATAACACTGATAACAATAGAGAATTTGTTATTAGAAAGAAGAGGAGATGGTGTGTCTTTCGTCGAACACAAACGTTCGTTTATATAGACATGAAAAAGTAGGATTCACTGTGCAAATAGTGCTGTAGGCCCCACATCTTTATATATATTCAGCGAAAATGGCTCATCTTATCTTTTGTCTTTCGTAATAGATCTTTCATTTTTTATCCTCTATAACGATAATATGTATCTCAAGTTAGGTAACAACGTGTCTGAGTTTTGTGGCTCTTAAATAATTTATACATTTTATATATCAATAATAAAGAATCTCCACAGCTGTATTTACAACGAGTAACTGAGTCATAACTCACATCACCCAACTAATCCAATATGTTTTGCATACTGTTCAGAGTCTATTAAAGTATATAACATATTATATACATTATACATGTTATAGTTGGGAGAATGAGAGGTTATTATAATTCCGCATTGTAATTTGTAAACAAAATTTATTTGAGGCTTTTGAACAAAAAAAAAATTTATTTGAGGCTAATCAAAATAATTTGTATCTCCTGTTTTAAAAAAAATCAAAATATAAATGAATGGATAAATCATCTAGAAAAGAAGTGTAGATCATCACTAATCAATGCCTTGGATGGGGGAGGAAAAGGAAAGACGTATGATAAATTGGCTTAGAAATTCAAAGATATTCTATTGGAGTCGTAATAAAAACAAAACAAAAATTAAGTAAATCAACCAAAAAGCAAAAAGGGAATTAAGTCAATTCGATTTTGATTTTCCCACTTTATACACTACAATTTCCGGATTTGTTGTATATGTAACGCACAATGTAATAAAAACAAAACAAAACAAAAATTAAGTAAATCAACCAAAAAGCAAAAAGGGAATTAAGTCAATTCGATTTTGATTTTTCCACTACAAACACTACAATTTCCGGATTTGTTGTATATGTAACGCACAATTTAAACTCTGCTCAATTTTATATAAGAAAATAATGTAGCTGAATTTTTTTTTGGTAAAAAAAAAAAATAAAAAAATTGGGTTTCTATATTATATAGAAATTGTGAAATTTGAGTTCAAACCGGAAAAAAAAAATTCAGAAGAAACGCTTAACGCACCACACATCTATATGTCAACACGATTATTTGTCTTTATACGTTGGCATTACGCTTATTTGTCAAAGAAACCTTAATTTTATGAAGTATGAACATGAATGTAAGATAATGTTCACAGACATTTGTCCTTAGATTGAGGAGCTTTCGGACCTAAAGTAAAATTAATCTGCATTGTTTAGACTCTGGGCTTGCATGATTTAATGGGGGTGGTTTGCAATTTCCAACGCTAAACATTATTGCAGAAAAGTAAACCAAACTAAAATTTACCATATAGAAAGTAGTAAACCAAACTAAAATTTACCATATCGAATACTTTCTATTTGGGGTATCTCAACTTATTAATTACTTAAGTAGCCTGACAAATAGTACGTAAATAGTGATGATCCACATGCGTAAAGCAGGGGATATGTTTTCAGTTAGTTATCTAGCTCATTGTCGGAAAACAAACAAAGGAGTATATGTTTTTCGGTATCGATAAAGTTCAGTCCAAAGTTTCAGCTCGCTATAGAGGCTATCTGGAACCTTTGAAGGAATGTCCTCATAACAAGTTCCATCACATGGACGGCGTACTATGAATAATCTATTCGGTTTCTAAAACGTATAACTCAATCTACACTAAGTAGAGTATCTCAGTAAACTGACAAATATCAAGAAACAAACTAGTCCTCGTCATCCCTCAAACACGTTGTATCACGCACAACTAATACACCGTATGGAAGACTTTACGGCTTAGACCTTATAGACAAACATGCTTCTGTTTTATTCATTAGCTAGACCTATGTACAAGCTGAAAGCACACACCATTCGGTGTTACTAACCACACACCAACCGAGTATGCCATCTAATCCGGATCCTTGACTCAAAATCTAAAACTCGGAAAGTATGATTCTATAAATACTTTATGTGCATATAAAAGATACCAAAATTTAAGCAAACCATTCAAATATCGGGAAATCAATAGTAAACTCTCAACTATATGGAGATCAACTTTTTTCTCTCTACCTAGGCGATTTCCAGTGTATCGCTTTTTCCCTTTTTAATCCCTCAAGTGGGAGGTGATTCTCCATACCGGCCCTTTGGCTACGGTATCGTTTAAGGAAAGATTATTTTCTTCCCATTTTCCAACTTATCGGGTCATTTCAATTATAACTTTTACTTTCCTTATTCTCCATCTGGTTTCCTTTCCTCTGCCCCAACTTTCCTTTTCTCGTCTCAACGTGCTCATTACGTCTCAATCATTGGATGATTTCTTTCAAATTAGTCAGCGAATTCTGTAGTCTTAATTGCAAATTTACTCTTACGGTGGTGGACTTACTACCGCAGAAAACACAAAGACGCCGGAAGCTTTTTTCACTAAACAAGATGGCTGAAAATCTCCACAAGGCTATAGGATCTATGTCTATTGTGGATGATGACCCAATCGTACTACCAGACAAGCCACAGTTTAGAGTCTTTGCTGCCAACGACATTAGTCTGATGGGTCATCTCTTGAATCCAGACTCTCAAATAATGGCGAGGATGATAAACTACATGCCTACTGCATGGAGACTCCATAGGAGAGTCTGTGGTATCGCGCTGTCTCGCGATAGATTTCAGTTTATCTTCTAGAGGGAAGAAGACCTTCTTACTGTATTGAAAGATCGTCCATGGTACTACAATCATTGGACTTTGCTGCTGGAACGGTGATGCCCTTCACCACCTCGAGACTTTCTCACATCGTTAGAAGTCTGGATCCGGATCAGAAACATACCAGTTGAGCACTACACCACAGGCACGATGTTTACGCTAGCGAAAAAGATAGGACACGTGGAAGAGATTGCTTATGATCCCAAAGCTTCTCAGACAACAAACTATGTTAGAGCCAAAGTAACTCTCAAGGTGGATGACCTGACCTTTGAGGCTAAGAATCTCTATCTTCCCTCGGGTGATGTTACTATCATTACCTACGAGTATGAAAAAAATCAATAAACGTTGCTTCTCGTGCTTTCGTCTGACTCATGAGAAGTCCCGGTGTCCTTACGCGAAAAAGAAACACCAGGGCGCAGTTTTTAGCAAGCCATCTCTACCTATTACTGAACCTACCTCTGAATGTACCGCTACACCACAGATTGGTGTTACTCCGGCGGAAGGCCCCTCGGGGTTCCCCCCTTTGTTCCCGGAACTGTCGGAGGAGGATCAACGTATGGCTATCCAATATGTGTCACACTCTGATGACACAGAACGAAGGTCAAGAATTGCACGTGTCAGACAATCTATTGTGGCAACCCCAAAGGTTCAGGATGTCATGTTGAGAATCACTCATGATATAAACAAGAACAAAGGTCATGTTTTCAACTACAATGTGCAAGAGATTGGTTCTTCGGTTCACTCAAGATTGGGTAAGGCCCCAGCCTCCTCTCTCCCGGAACCTCAAATCGCTACTGGTTATGAATAAGAGAACTCTGTTGAGCAGAATAACTCCTCTAACTTTAAGGTCCAAGGCTCAACGGTTTTCAGACAGGGTTCCTCTCTCCCGTCTGTGTCTACCGGATCTTTGCGATCGAAAAAGAGGGACATGAAACGTCCTCCTGCTTGGGTAAGAAGAACCATGGCTAATACAAAACTGAACAGTCTCCCGGTGGAGGATACTGAAACATCTCTCTCCTCCGACTCGACAGGGAAAAGGAAGGCAAACAACCCTACGAATTCATCTGCAAACAAATCTACCAAAACCCAGAACAGTACGGTGGCTTGCGATTTGAAGCCGCTGCCATCCCAATGAGCGTTCTGAGCTGGAACTGTCAAGGAGCAGGAAGCTCTGAGACAGTTCAACGGTTGGGGGAGATGCGCCAGGTGTATTTTCCTGACCTTTTGTTTCTTATAGAGACTAAGCAAAAAAAAAGTTACGTAGAGCATTTGAAGACAAGTTTGGGTTATGATGAGTGTGTTACGGTTGATCCTATTGGTTTGAGCCGGGGATTAGCTGTAATGTGGAAGAGTAGTTATGTGGTGGAGGTCCTGTTGTGTGATAATAGGATCATTGATTTGAAAATCACATTTGGATCTATGAAATTTTTCCTTACCTGCGTTTATGGAGATCCGGTTACTGGTAGAAGAAATCTGGTTTGGGACAAGTTGATAAGCATTGGTATTCAGTGTGATGCAGCTTGGTGCCTTATCGGAGATTTCAATGAACTGATGCACAATGGTGAAAAGCTCGGAGGAACTGTAAGGTCTGAGTCGACTTTTTGGGACTTCTGTAATATGGCTGAAGCATGTAAGATCAAGGAACATATCAGCCATGGGAACCTACTATCCTGGGCTGGGAAGAGAGATCAAGTATGGGTGCAATGTCGTCTTGACAGGAGCTTCGGGAACAATGCTTGGTTTCGCCTATTTACTCGCTCTAAAACAGAGTATATGGACATGAGAGCCTCTGACCATAGACCAATCCGTTTAGAGTTTGCTCTGGAAATTGAAGAAAAGAATAGAGGCCGGTTTTTCTTTGATAAGAGGTTGATTGGGAAGAGGGGTGTTGAGGAAGCTATAGCTAAAGCTTGGCTCGGGAATGGTCCAAGCGATGATCCAAGCCTACTTGACAGGATCACAAGGTGTAGAACTGAGCTATCAAAGCTCAAACGGGCAGAACATCTGAATCTAAAACTAGAATTGAGAGACTTAAGCAGTCTCTGGAAGCAGAAATTGCAAAACAGTTCCCAAACTACAAACACATGCGGAAAATGAAGTATGATTTGGCAGTAGCACTCAATGAGGAAGAGAGCTTCTGGAAGCAAAGAAGCAGAGTTGAATGGTTCAAAGATGGCGACTTAAACACAACTTATTTCCACAATATGGTGAGAGGGAAACAAATGCGAAACAATGTGTTAATGCTGAAGGACATCCTTGGGAATGAAAACTATTCAGAAGGTTCCAAGGGTAACATTGCAGTGGAATTCTATAGGGATTTATTCATGAGCTCTAATCCCTCGGATATGGAACCTCTTTTTGAAGGTTTTCAAGCCAAAGTAACACCAAGTATGAATGAGATGTTGACGAAGCCTGTATCTACTGATGAGATCAGAGTTGCAGCTTTTGGTGTGAAAGGGAGCAGTGCACCCGGTGAAGATGGCTTGACGGGTCTCTTTTACCAAAAGTACTGGCACATTGTGGGTCCTAAAGTGATAAAGGATGTTCAGAGCTTCTTCCAGACTTCGGTTATGCCTGAAGGATGGAACCACACTCAGCTCAGCTTGTTGCCAAAAACACTAAACCCTTCGGAGATGAAAGACATGAGACCCATTAGTCTATGTTATGTCCAGTATAAGATCATCTCAAGGATTCTGTGTGATCGTTTAAAAGTGGTGTTGCCTGATCTGGTTTCTGAGACTTAGGGAGCTTTTGTTGCTGGGAGATTGATCACTGATAACGTTATCATAGTGCATGAGCTGGTGCATGGTCTTCCGACAAACCAGAAAGTGAGCGAGAATTTCATGGCTATTAAGACAGATATGTCTAAAGCCTATGATAGAGTAGAGTGGAATTTTGTGGAAACTCTCCTCGAGAAGATGGGTTTTGGAAGAATATGGGTTAGGTGGTTAATGTCCTGCATCAACTCAGTCACCTTTGCGGTTCTTCTCAATGGTCGCTCTCATGGGTTTATCAAGCCTGAAAGGGGAATAAGACAGGGTGATCCACTCTCTCCTTTCCTCTTCATCCTCTGCGCGGAAGCCCTGGTTGGTATCGTTAACCGCGCTGAAAGTCAGGGACACCTACACGGAATTAAGCTCACCGAGAGATCTCCAGCGGTTTACCACCTGTTGTTTGCTGATGATAGCTTGCTCATGTGTAGAGCTGACTTGCCAGAGAGTGAAGAAATTAAGCGATGCCTGCAGATATATGGCTCAGCATCTGGCCAGGAGATCAACTTTTCGAAGTCTTCTATCATCTTTGGGGATAGAGTTCCTAATGAGTTAAAAGAAGGGATCAAAGATACGCTAGGTGTCCAAAGAGAAGGTGGTGAGGGTACATATCTGGGCCTTCCTGAAGTCTTCAAAGGCTCTAAGCGAGAGCTGTTAAACTTCATTAAGAAAAGCTCGAAGGAAGATTGCAAGGATGGTACTCTAAAACTCTCTCGATGGGTGCCAAAGAAGTGATTATCAAGTCAGTTGCGCTAGCACTTCCCATATACGCAATGTCTGTCTTCCTTCTCCCAAAAGATTTGTGTGCTAAGCTAACCTGGTGGAGAAGTGGAGATAAGAAACGCAAAATTCCATGGGTTGCGTGGAAAAAATTGTGTAAACCTAAAGACATTGGTGGCATGGGATTCCATGACATTGGAAGTTTTAATCAGGCTTTGCTCTGTAAGCAAGCGTGGAGGATCTGGAGTCAGCCAAATTCTCTTATGGCTAAGGTTCTAAAGGGGAGATACTTTGCTCGTACATCTTTCCTTGAATGTGGCAATGGTTCACGTCCTTCTTTTGCATGGCGCAGTATCCTCCATGGCAGGGAACTACTGAAACAGGGCCTCTATCGCAGCATTGGTAATAGTACACAGACAAATGTCTGGGCGGAGAATTGGATCATAGACACAGTTTCATGTCCACCTATGTATCGTGCTGACAGTGTCATAGACCTTTCCCTAACAGTTGCAGATTTGCTCGTGGCTGGCTCTGATAGATGGAACCAGAACCTAGTCTTGCAATCTCTCACAGATGACGACGCTGCTCGAATTCTTCGTATTAAGCCAAAGATTACTCAGGAGGACTTGTACTGTTGGGGATTTACAGAACATGGGTCTTACTCTACACAAAGTGGCTACAGATTGACTGAAGCCATATTAGCGATGAATCACCCTGGTAATGGGTCTCTCCCTCCACTCGAAAAGAAGTTATGGGGCGACTTATGGAAGATAAAGGCTCCACCGAAACTTAAACATTTTTTATGGAGATCTCTATCAGGCGCCCTTGCTGTCAAAGAACGGTTGCAGTCTCGAGGCATCCCCGGGGACTCCACATGCCCTTTGTGTGGTCAGGCTAGTGAAACTATTTGTCATGTTCTGTTCACATGTGACAAGGCACGACAAGTATGGGATCTGGCGAACATTTCATTGCCTCAACGTGGTTTTTCTCGAACTTCAATGGTCCTGAACATCTTCCATCTCTTATCTGTGTCTAAGAACCATACAGCTGATGATCGCATCCGTAAGGTTTTCCCATGGCTTCTATGGCAAATTTGGAAGGCACAGAACTCTCTCATCTTCAACAACCATCAGGTTCATCCCCATCATATCGTTGCCCAAGCCTATGAGGATGCCGACTTATGGATACAAGCTCAGGCCCCATATTCAGAATCAGATCATTCACTGGCAACCAAAAGATGGCGCAAACCATCTGAGGGGTTTGTTAAATGCAACGAGGGTTCATCTTGGATCTGTGCTGATCGCCCGTGTGGGGTATCTTGGATACTTATAGATTCTAATAGAATCCCCATACTTCATAGCGGAAGAGCTTACTCTTACATCCGTTCAAAAGAGGAAGCCAATCTTTACGCAATGTTGTGGGCTGTGGAGAGTATGGGCAATCTCCACAAGCACAACGTCCTCTTCGAGGCCTCAGAAATCGAGACGAGAAACATTATGATGGCCCCCTTTCACTTTCCCTACCTCCAGCACCTACAATTAGTTTCAAGTTAGAGGCAATCTAGGGATGGAGTCTAAACCATACGGCTCTAGAGTGTAACTCTGTTGCAGTAGCCATTGCTACATCAGTCACAACAGGTCAACGATACCAGTCGTACGTCGCTGCAAAAGGTCCAGCATGGCTCTCTCGTATCTTATCCACTGAAGCGGCCCCGTGAGCTTGCTCACTACATATGGTCACTACATCTTTGCTTCACATCATAGCTCTAATGTTCTTTTCTATTATGGTGCCTATTGGCATTTGTTCTTCTCTTTATTTCTCTTTTTAGAGGCTTTCTCAAAACTTCTGTTGTAGAAGGGTTCTCTCAGTTGAGGCCCCTCAAACTTTGTTCTCAGAATTTGAGTGCTAAAAAAAAAACACTCTCAACTATATATATATATATATATATGTAGAGTTTTTAAGCAGGTTTAACTTAATCATATTATCTTAGACCTCTCTTTAACATCAGTGACTATATATAATCTATATAACATATCAACATTCAACAATGATTCGAAGGTTTAGTTTTTTTTTCGAAATTACTTATAATCTAATTTCTTGTTATTGAATTAATAATTATTGTAATTATTTATATGCTGCTGAGTTTTTGATTATAATTTTTTTTTAAGATAAACCAGTATTTACAAAAGCGATTAAAAACAAATATTTTGAGTTTTAACATTCTTTATCCCAGAATCATTTTGATATAAATGAAAGACAATAAAGATCAAATGTACAATAATCTTTGATTAAACCACAATAAACTGGATGAAAGTTATGCCTCCCCAAGGACAATGGTGGATTAGGTTTTAAGAATCTTATGGATTTTAACACGGCGATGCTTGGAAAGCAACTGTGGAGGCTGATTGAGAAACCAAACACTCTTTTCTCTAGAGTCTTTAAAGGACGGTACTATAGGAATGCTTCACCCCTTGAACCGATCCGATCTTACTCCCCGTCATATGGCTGGCGAAGTATGATCTCTGCTAGATCTCTGGTTTGTAAATGACTAATTAAAAGGGTGGGAACAGGTTCATCTATTTCCGTATGGAATGATCCTTGGATCCCAGCCACTCGCCCGAGACCAGCAAACAAAAATCTTCACAACAGTTACCCGGATCTCACAGTGGATTCCCTCATTAATTTGGAATCCCGAACTTGGAATCTTGAGGCAATCAGGGCTTTGGTGGATCCTCATGATGCACAAATTATTGAAAGTATTCCATTAAGTAGACATCAGATGGATGATAGGAATGGATGACATTTCACTAATAATGGGAAATATTCGGTCAAATCAGGGTATCAGGTGGAACGGGTATATCCTGATAAGGAAAAACCACCAGAATTTTATGGACCCACAGTGGATCCGTTAAAAGCTTTCTGTTGGGAAGTGCGGTGCCCACCGAAGTTGAAGCACTTTTTATGGCAACTCGTTTCAGGTTGTATAGCGGTAATGAAGAATCTGCGGGGGAGAGGAATACAAGGGGAAATTTGTTGTGCTCGATGCGGAGACCCGGAGGAATCAATTAATCATGTGTTTTTTGAATGTCCTCCAGCACGTCAAGTGTGGGCACTATCTAAAATACCATCGAGTCCGGATTTTTTTCCAACTTGTTCGTTTTTTGGTAACATGGATCATCTCTTTTGGCGAGTTACTCCAAAGATGGATGACCACCAATTTGCATGGATATTATGGTATATATGGAAAGGTCGGAACAATAAAGTATTTAGTAATCTGGATATTGATCCAAGAGAAACACTTAGATTAGCAGAACTGGAATCGACACTTTGGGCTGAAGCACAGGTTAACACTGATCAACGAAGGGAGAGGCAAGTACAGGCCCGACCTACATTAGAAACTATAGGACGCTGGTGTTTTATAGATAGTTCGTGGAAAGAGAATGAACTATTTTTGGGACAAGGATGGTATTGTACCTTACCAGGTTTTGATGGTTTATTAGGAGCAAGGAATGTAAGGCCGTGTCTGTCACCTCTTCATTCGGAGGTGGAGGCATTGATTTGGGCAATGGAATGTATGAAGAATCTAAGACAGTTACGTTTGCAACGGATTGTTCTCAATTGGTGAAGATGGTTTCGGAACCAGAAGAATGGCCAGCATTTGAAACCTATCTGGAAGATATCAAGCTTTTACGAAGAAGCTTCTTCAACTCAGACATCATCCATATTCCCCGAACGGAGAACCAAAGGGCGAATAGCTTGGCACGTAGTGCTAGGAAACAACCGTCTTTCGTCGTTCATATGGATGCGGAGTTGCCGATTTGGTTTACAGAGTCAATATGAGTCTGTGAATGTCTTGCTGTCAAAAAAAAAAAAAAACCACAATAAACTTTATTCTAAACATGGCCTACCAAATCTTAAAAATCCAATGACATATTTTTTTATAATTGGTTTCAAATTAATTATTCAACAACATTGTACTATGTTTGAATGATTCTGTTAACATATATTAATAAATGATAATATCACAATACTGTAAAGAATATTTACAGGTCCGTCTAATATTGTGTCTCTTTTAATTTAGTACAAGGTGAAAATCCAATTTTTAATGTCTATGAAGAAAAATTAACTATATACAATAACTATCACCAAAATATATGTTACCCTATGTTCATAGTGAATGTTTAAAATATATGACCATCTATAAATGATGCTTACCTAATTGTCAGAATACTTGTAATATGACATAATATTTTGTTTAAATCACTAGCAAAATCACAAGTCATTTATTTAGGATTTCTCCTTCACATTATTTTTTACAAAGATATGACCAACATATTAACAAAATCACTTTTCGAGATTGTCCTATTTTTAACGCATTGCATTTTTAGTGTCCATCTCTATTGCATTGACCGTTTAAAATTTTAAAAAGTATGTTAGTGGTATATACTTTCAACTTTACTTTATAAACCTGCTAAATTTTTTTTTTTATAAACCTTATCGGCTGATCGGATCAGCCGATGAAGAACACACTTAGTGCTACATAGTAGACTGACTAAGACATTGTATGACCTGAGTTTTGAGTACCTTCCGACTAATGCTAAGAGGTGAACCGATCATCTGTTATAACCTATCATGTAAGCCACTTGGACCGAAACTTAAGCTCAGACTGGTCAAGTGATAATAATTTAGTTCATAGGAAGAATCGAACCTATAACTGATATGGATACACATCAAACCCCAAGAAATTACCACTACTGCTAAATTCTTCTTAATGTAAAACAACACTACAAATTTGTGTGTTTCATATAAATATTTAAGTTACAAATGTGATAATGTTATCATTCCATTAGTGGACACCCGTGGAAACATAACTCATCACCATTTATGATTTATATTTCAAAATTTTACAGCATTTATTTATATATATATCAGTTATATCCATTAAAAATATGATTTATTTGAGAAAATGAAATTACAAGAAGTATTTACAAAAAAAGATTACGAGAGAATAAATTGAATAAGCCCAATAAAAAAAAGGACTTAAGTGAATTAATAAGGGTTGACTACAAAAAAAGGTTGACTACACACGAAAAAGAAGTAGCAAGTTCTTAAAAATTGGTAGTAAATTATTAAAAGTTTTTGAAAAAAAATGTAAAAGAGCTGCCAAAAACCCAAACTTCCATAAATGGTAAAAAGTTAAAACTGTTGTGAACGAAGAGGAGAATTTGTGTGTATTATTAGGTCGACCAACTGGTCTTTATATACATATGGTAATGACGGTCTAAGTACTGGATCGACATGAGATCGTACTTATCCTTAACTAGATAATGACTAGCAATACGTAAGATAAACACCAACTATAATGTAGATAAATACAAGAGTAGATAGGCGCCAGTATGATCCTGCGGATGGNNNNAAATGGGTCGATCACTAAATGGTTTATAACACTCCCCCTTGATCGACACATCCGGTCAAGGTTCATTCATGCTTTGGATGTTGCCTCATTAAAACCTCTCTTGACAAACCCAAAACCCAAAGTGGTAAATGGGAAAACAAGACAGGAAAAAGAGACAACACATGAACTCCCCCTGATGAATGCATCACTGTAGTAGACGCATTCCCATCTGGTATCC
>NC_027749.1:6642525-6647651 GCF_000695525.1 Brassica oleracea var. oleracea | reverse complement strand
TCGTGCTGATAACGTGTTGTGAATGAAGAGGGGAACTTGTGTGTATTATTAGGTCGGCCAACTGGTCTTTATATACATATGGTAATGACGGTCTAAGTATTGGATCGACATGAGATCGTACTTATCCTTAACTAGATAATGACTAGCAATACGTAAGATAAACACCAACTATAATGTAGATAAACACAAGAGTAGATAGGCGCCAGTATGATCCTGCGGATGGGTTTGACCCGTCTTGCTACACGGGCTGATAAATGGGTCGATCACTAAATGGTTTATAACAAAAACTTCATCAAACCGATAATCATTGTTAAGAAAAATATTTACGAAAAAAATCATTAGAAATCAATCTCTCCACTTTCTCAGGCACAAAAAATCAGAAACAAGAAAACTAATCCTCTGTTCTTGTTTTACCAGAGAACTTCTTCTTTTTTTTGGACAATTTTTTACCAGAGAACTTCTTTTAACTGTAATAGATCCTCAAGGCCGACACTTGTGTTTAGTTATTTTCACTGTCTGTAATAAATTCCTAAAAACATTTAAAACGAGTAAAAATATCCTACAAAAAGAAGGAAATAAAGCGAATAAAATTTCACCATTTATATTCCTGGTTTATCCTTCTCTTTCTCTTCTCCCATAACCTCAATCTCCTCTTGCTCTCTCTTCCCTAAATTTTCAATCTCTCTAGAACAGTAGAGAGAGAGAAAAGCCTCCATTTTTCGATCCAAATCTCCCTCTCTCCTAAAACCCATTACACAAAACAGAGCAAAAACCTCATTGTACCAATCTAGAGAGAGAAAGTCACCATTATTTTCACAGTAGAGAGAGAAGGAAAATGGACGGTGTTTCACCAAAGTTTGTGTTGCCCGAGACATTCGACGGGGTAAAGATGGAGATTACAGGCCAGCTAGGCATGATCTGGGAGCTTGTCAAGGCACCAGTGATTGTCCCTCTGCTTCAGCTAGCGGTTTACATCTGTCTGCTAATGTCTCTCATGCTGTTGTGTGAGAGGGTCTACATGGGAATCGTCATCGTCCTCGTCAAGCTCTTCTGGAAAAAACCTGAGAAACGCTACAAGTTCGAGCCCATTCACGACGATGAAGAGCTTGGAAGCTCCAACTTCCCGGTGGTCCTCGTCCAAATCCCCATGTTCAACGAACGAGAGGTCTGTTTCGTCTCTCAAAACTCTCTCTGTTCATTGCTCTGTTTTTTCCTCTGTTTCTCACCCAAAAAAAAGATTCTTACATTAACCCCAAAGTTATAAGATTTACATAAAATTAGCCTCAAATTTTACGGAAAATAACTTTTCCCCACGTATTCATCATATTACATATCTTTCTTGTTCTGCTGATATTTTGGGTTTTTCTGTTTAAACCAGTAGTATAGGCTTAATCGTAGTAAATCGCTAAATTATAGGGACTAAAAGTGAAAAGAGTTCCCCGTGATTTTTGCCTTTCAGGTTTACAAGCTATCAATAGGAGCGGCGTCTGGACTCTCGTGGCCGTCCGATCGTCTCGTGATTCAAGTGCTGGATGACTCAACAGATCCTACTGTTAAGGTATTAGTATATTTACTTAGTCCATTTTTCAGAAAATATAGGTTTGCACTACTTAGTCCACCTAAAAGATTTTATTTCCTAAATAAAAAGATGTAATATCAGGACTAATATTTTTTTTTCTCAGTGGGTAAGAAATAACAAAAAACTAACTAACAAAATTTGGAACATTAAGAGATTTTTCACTTAATGTGTGATTTATTTACATATTTAAAACGTGCAGCAAATGGTGGAGATGGAGTGCCAAAGATGGGCAAGTAAAGGAATCAATATAACGTATCAAATCAGAGAGAATAGAGTTGGGTACAAGGCCGGTGCGTTAAAAGAAGGACTCAAACGCAGCTATGTCAAACATTGCGAGTATGTTGTCATCTTCGACGCTGATTTTCAGCCCGAGCCTGATTTTCTTCGCCGTAGCATTCCATTTCTCGTCCACAATCCCAACATTGCACTCGTCCAGGCCCGATGGAGATTCGGTAATAATTAACATATACTCTTCTAATCTTATTATATATGATCATTAATATAGATCTTCATTTAAGGTTTTTGACATATCGGTTGAGTATCACCCTTCATTGCCCATCTATATAAGACTGGTTTGCTAGTTATAAATTTATAATAGCGAAATGATCAAATTGACATTTGATAATGTTGTCAAGTGTCAGGGTCAAAAGAGTACTGAACTGGTGTCTTTGTTTATGTGTTGATGAAAATTTTAATGTTGGTTTCGATCATTAAATGAAAGCTCGTGGTTTTGGTTTTCTAGCTACATTACTGGTGTCGGTGGTATGTGTTACAATAATAAAATTTTCCACCTTTTTTATTCTTACATGCTTTTTCTTTTGTTTTATCAAAAATCTTTTTTTGGCTTTTTGAAATGGTCTTTTCTTCCTCATACTTTTTTTTTCTATTTTCTGATTGCCTAAGTAGGGTTAGTTCTGTTTGTGTCGGCGGAGTAGCTGCGGAGTGTATGGATTCTTTTAGTAAAGCCAATAGCTGCATAGTGCTTAGGTTAGAGTGATGTACACCTTGTGGCTTAGGTCGGACTAGTTGCGCGATTCCAGGTCAACGAATATCAACATAAATGCTAAATATAGCCTCTCTTGTTTACGTCATGTCATGCATGTCATGTGTTTCTTATCTGCTTCGAAATTCTGGTTCCGTCGATCAGTAAAATGGAATCAACTCGACCCGGTTTTCTGAGTAGGATCGGGTTCTAAAGGCGAGTGGTAACTGTTCGTCTTTAGAAAGTGTCGGGTCTCTTATATCTTCCACGTTCTTTTTTGCCTCTCTTTAAATGTTCAAGTGTAGGACCCATTCTTTGTCTGTAATAATAGTGTTAACATACATTTAGAGTATCGAGTCTACTGTGTACATGCATTTGTCTAGCCGACACTTGCTAGATTATTCTTATTTTCTTGACTAAACAGTGAACACTTCAAGGATTTTTTTTTTTTTTTTGAGAAAACACTTGTTAGATTATTTTACCATCAACAACGATCATAGATTTAAAAAACCAACATTCATATTCGTCATTTTACTTTCGATAAAGATTGCAAAATGTTAAAGTCATTTAATTAACAAATATTATTATAAAAACTCATTCTGCTGATTCGCGTGGGTTATCATCTAGTTTACATTAAATATACATATTAACAACAACAAAAAAGTATAGATATTATAATAAGTTTGATTTGTTGTCACAATTTTGAAAATTTAACACTTAATATCTTTTCTGAAATAAAAATATTTCACAAGCAATGCAAAAATAATTTTTATAAATCCAAAAATCAAAGGGAAAAAAATTAAATGTTAAATTTATATTCTATGTATAAACTGGTTGATATACTTTCTTATTTGTCTTTTTTCTTGAAGCATGCGTCCAACTTAGTGAAATTAATAATGAAAAAGCTAGATACTGCCAAACATGCGTCCAACTATGTATAAATATGATTGATTATGAAAGCTAAAAACAAAAGGGAAGGACGTTTATTCCTGATACTGCCAAATTTGAGTAATTGTCTTATCAGAAAATAATAGAGATTTATTTATTTTGCAATGTTTTAACCTTGGGGATATTAAGACTAATGAATTGATCTTATTCTGAACTTTTGCAGTAAATTCTGATGAATGCTTATTGACAAGGATGCAAGAAATGTCGCTGGACTACCATTTCACTGTTGAGCAAGAAGTCGGTTCATCAACACATGCTTTCTTCGGCTTTAACGGTAAAAATAATAATAGTATTTATATGATTACTAAAATCATTATTTAATTATCATAACGGGAAAAATTGCAAGTACATACTAGAGCTAGATATTACTGATATTGATTGAGTTTAATGTGATAGAGCACTGTATGTGGACCGAAACCTCCTTTTTAATGTATGATAGTGTACAACTGTTACTGTAAAACTGATGCAAAATAAATTATAAGGAATCAAATTTATTAGTAAATAATCAATAATAGACTGTGAGAGGGGGTAGGACTCTGACACCTGAAGCAAGTAGATGTACTTATATATAATAGTTCATCCCTTCTATAATAAGTAAGATTTGCAAGCTTGGAATTAAATTTCATGTGTTCAATTAATTAAGTTGTGTAAGGGGACACATTCATTACATTGTGACTTGTAGCGGAAGCAAATGAAGACGGATCTTAAATTTTCTGGACATACAGATTTGTGTCTTTTATTTTTTGTTATTTGTCATAAGTACTGTAATTTTTAGAAATTGAAGCTAATTATAAATGTTTTGTCTTTTTGACTAAAACTAATTAATTATAAATGTTTTATAGGAACCGCCGGAATATGGAGAATAGCAGCGATAAATGAAGCCGGCGGGTGGAAAGATAGGACCACCGTGGAAGATATGGACCTGGCCGTCCGAGCGAGTCTCCGTGGCTGGAAATTTCTCTACCTCGGTGACCTACAGGTTTTAATTTACTTAGTTTCTGATGTTCTGATTATTTCCACAAACTAAAATCAACTAGTTAGAATAATTTAAAAACAGTACACAAACTAAAATCAACTAGTTAGAATAATTTAAAAACAGTACAAAAAGTAGTTGGTGCACAAGATACTTCTCTCATTAAACTCATGACAGTTTATTCACAAGTTTGTTATGATCACTATCCCTTTTTGAACTAAAGATGTTTTGTTAGTATTGTGAAAACATTGTCATATATATTCATTTTTGTTATGAAATAACTTATAATTTATAGTATCGAGAAATTTAAATAAGAGTAGAATTTAATACCCGTATGAAGCAAATAACACTAGTATAAGGGAGAGAGTTTATTATAAGGAAGAAGAAGAAGATGTAATGGTTCTTTGATTATAAACTCTTGTTCTTGTTTATGGTGTACAAAAGAGTGAGATGAGTGATGGTATTTATAGTGAACAACAATACATAAAATAACAAAGATAGTGCTTAATTTGGTAAATGAGTGGGTGATCATAATGCTTGATGAGTAGATGATCATAGTGCTTGAGTTGGTAAAGGAGTGGATGATCATAGTGCTTGAGTTTGGTAAAGAAGTGGATGATCATTTCAATGCTTAATTTATAACA
>NC_027749.1:6613133-6638339 GCF_000695525.1 Brassica oleracea var. oleracea | reverse complement strand
GAAATTTAAATAAGAGTAGAATTTAATACCCGTAGGAAGCAAATAACACTAGTATAAGAGAGAGAGTTTATTATAAGAAAGAAGAAGAAGATGTAATGGTTCTTTGATTATAAACTCTTGTTCTTGTTTATGGTGTACAAAAGAGTGAGATGAGTGATGGTATTTATAGTGAACAACAATACATAAAATAACAAAGATAGTGCTTAATTTGGTAAATGAGTGGGTGATCATAGTGTTTGATGAGTAGATGATCATAGTGCTTGAGTTGGTAAAGGAGTGGATGATCATAGTGCTTGAGTTTGGTAAAGAAGTGGATGATCATTTCAATGCTTAATTTGTAACAATTTTTTATTTTTTTATTAGGTGAAAAGTGAGCTTCCAAGTACTTTTAGAGCCTTCCGTTTCCAGCAGCATAGATGGTCTTGTGGACCTGCAAATCTGTTTAGGAAAATGGTTATGGAGATCATCAGAAACAAGGTAATTAAAAAAAGTAACTGTTTTGTTCTGATAAACTCATTCTTTAACCTAACTGTCACTGACCTGGTGCAGAAAGTTAGATTCTGGAAGAAAGTGTATGTGATCTACAGCTTCTTCTTTGTGAGGAAAGTCATTGCACATTGGGTCACATTTTGTTTCTACTGCGTTGTTCTTCCTCTCACCATTCTTGTCCCTGAAGTTAAAGTTCCAATTTGGGGTTCCGTTTACATCCCTTCCATCATCACTGTCCTTAACTCTGTCGGTACTCCCAGGTGAATTGTGTTTCTTGTACCTTACGTCACTATCTAGGGTTCTTTGCTTGATTAGGTTACTTGTATGTCAAGTAGCTACCTTTCTTCCTTAAACTGAGTCTTTTTTTTTTCAAAAAGGTCGATTCATCTGCTGTTCTATTGGATTCTATTTGAGAATGTGATGTCGCTGCACCGGACAAAGGCCACTCTCATTGGTCTGTTTGAGGCAGGTAGAGCTAACGAATG
The DNA here is from genome assembly GCF_000695525.1 of Brassica oleracea var. oleracea. Taxonomy (NCBI): domain Eukaryota; kingdom Viridiplantae; phylum Streptophyta; class Magnoliopsida; order Brassicales; family Brassicaceae; genus Brassica; species Brassica oleracea. The sequence goes on along the minus strand of NC_027749.1, from coordinate 6,637,365 downwards.
GGTCGTGACTGCTAAGCTTGGAAGCGGTCAAAGCGCTAAAAGGAATACAAAAGGGCTTAAAAAGTTCCCTAGAATCTTCAAGTTGCCTGATCGGTATAAATACTTGTATACCTTTAATGTCTTATTAGCAAACTATATATATAGACACTTGATGGTTATGATTTAATGTGTCACAGATTGAATACATTGGAGCTAGGATTCGCGGCGTTCTTGTTCGTGTGTGGATGCTATGACTATGTGCATGGGAAGAACAATTACTTCATCTACTTGTTTCTTCAGACAATGTCCTTCTTCATCAGTGGGCTTGGCTGGATCGGGACATATGTCCCGAGTTAGTAGTTATAGACGTATGGTAACAAAGTAGGAAGAAAAGGAAGACTTTTATCAAAAAGAAGAAGGAAAGAGGCTCGAAGGGTTCTTTTGATTTAATTTTATTTTTCTGCCTTTTTGTTATTAATATTTACCTTTTGTGATTCAGTAATTGTGAGTTTTCAGATTTTTTACTTTTTCTGTGGGTTTTTTTTTTCTTATTTTTCTTAAAGTGTTTCTCGATTTTTATTCTTATGATTTAAATTTTAAGATTCCATTTGAGTTCTTGTCCAAAAAAAAAAATCTATTTGAGTTATTCGATTGGTTTAGGGGTAATTAGTCATCATCTGCGTTTACACATTGAGGTGTGTTTGTTTGTTTGCAGTATAGGCGATCCTTTGTTACTAATTCAGTAATTCTAACGCATAGGTCAATGATTTTGAAAATGTGAGAAGAATTGATTGAGAGGTAAACCATTGGGACTATGATTTCATTTCCGCCAACAAATAGATAAAATTTGTTAATTTTGTCAACTATTTTCTACAAACTAGCCAAAGTTACAAAAAAAAGAGTATTTTCTACAAATACACATTAATTCGAAGTAAGAAAAGTAATGCTGCTTATCCTAAAATAACTTTTAACTATTTTGTTTTTGTTATAATCCTAGGTGCTATTCAATTTCAAAATTGTTTCTCGTAAGTTCAAAAGATGCAGCAACCTAACCAAAAGATCGGTCGCATAAACACCCAACAAAGGTTTACCATGACAAATATAAAAATATATATGTTAAATTGTTAATCAGTTTTTTTGGGGCTTGGTGTATACCTATATCTGTTTTGGGTTCGATTTCCCATGAAAACTAAGTTATCATCACTTGGCCAGTCTAGATTTGGATTTCGGTCCAAATGGTTTACATGGTGGATCGTAACAGATGATCAGTTCACCTCTTGACATTAGTCGGAAGGTATTCCAAACTCGGATTATGCAGTGTGGTAGCCAGTCTATTCTGTAACATTAAGTGTGTTCTTCCCGAGGCCGACCGGATCAACCGATAGAGTTTATCAAAAAAAATTGTTAATCAGCAATAAATTAGAGAATATTAGTTCAGCAACTTTTGAGGCGTGAGTTTGGACAATCGTACTTACTTTATATATTTGTGTTTACAAATTGTCTGATTCTCCTGACAATTTCTCAGAATTTCAAATCTTTAACCTATCAAAAATATATAAGAACAATTTGGAGCAAAATTTAAATTCAGTCGATTTGGAATTTGAATTCTGGAAAAAAAAACTAAGTAATCCTTTGATTAGTCAGATGAAATGAAACTATGTTTTAGGTCTCATTTAAAAAATATTGGCTCTAACCGGTAACCACTAAAAGAATATAAGGAATATGAAGGAAATGAACAAAGAGGAATAAAACAAGAGGAAAATATATTTTTCTCCTAATTTGATGAGAAATAATTGTAATCTATTATTCTTTAAATTTTGAAGAATGTTAAGGAACTATAGGGAACAAATATTCCTCGTAAATTGTAAGGAATGATAAAGAATTTAAACTATTAAAACTGAAGTACAAATAAATCTTAACCCTAAGTTTTCCTCAATAATTACTATCCATTGCCATTGACCTTATATATAGCAATTTCCATAAAAATTGTTACGAAATTGCCTAATATTTAGCTACCTAATAAATTTAGAAGATATGCAATCCTTCATTTAATTTAAATCAAAATAAAAAATTCAATTTCGCAATCCATAAAAAAACTATAAAATAGATTAAGTTATCAGATTAATTAATTGGTTTATTGAAAATTAAATTAATGAAAATCGTTTAAATTTTTAGATAATAAAAATAACTCAGCTATATTTAATTAATTAGTCTCTTCTAATTTAATTAGTCCAAGAATGTATGTATTTAATTTTAAACGTTTACAAAAGGAAATACCCGTGCTTCCGCACGGATCAAAATCTAGTTTACTATTCATACTCATTTCCTTCATAGCCATTTAGAGCCTAACCTTGATTTCAATTCCCTGGTGAATTATTTGGGCTTTGGTGAAAAATAAGCCCACTGTAAAACATTGAGCCCGGCCCTTCGAAAATCCCACCATTAACCTGAGACTCAAGCTGCCGGCGACTACACGCCTTCGCAATCTTCCCAAATTCGAAACCCTAAAACCACCACTCAGGTGATTTCATGCATACTTAGATTTCAAAGGCCATCTTTGTGAAACTTTTTTCGGGTTCAATTCTCTCGACCGGATCTTATGGAGGAAAAAAGCTTTTCCAAAATACAAAAACGAATGTACGACGAGTATCGTGCACGCTACTTAAGAGCTAGAGAGGATACGATAAGCAAACTGCCCGATCCTTTGTTATGTCAGATCCTGTCCCACCTCCCGACAAAGGATGCTTTCAGGACTAGTGTTCTGTCCCATAGACAAGCTCCTAGCTTTCTCTAGAGAAGAGAACTCAGTCTTGTACAAGGTCAAGCTAAGCCTTCAGAAAGAAGATGAGAACGATCAGTATTGCGTCACACGGTGGATAGATTCTGTGGCTAACACTAAACTCAACCATCTTGATGTGGAGTGTATTCTTGTGAACCGTAAGTTTCTAGAGGTGGTCCCACAAAGCCTTTATATAGAATGTGACACTCTGGTTTACCTAAAGACATGATTATTGGTGGGACTAATTTCTATGTCATTAGATTAGTTTAATATTATTTTGATGTTAAGAGAAAAAATTAAGGACAATGCTAAAAGTTAGGATTATTGGTAAGACTTTTAGATATCTCTTAGTAAATAAATTATATATTTTTAATAAGTAATGACATTTAAAAGATAAAATTAAAATAAACATTTAACATTAAAATATAAAACATGAGAAAATTACAAACTTGGAAAAAAAAACAAGGAAAAAAATTACAAACATTAAAAAAAAAAGCAAACAAACATTTTATTGAATTCATAGAAACTTAAACATTGTAGATATTCGGGAAATGTCCAAATTTAGCTCATATATTTTTAATCAAATCTTCTTTTAATTGTTGATGGCCTTCTGTATCCCGAACTTCTGCTCGACGTCCCATTGTAGTACCGAGATTTGTAGTCCGTTTGACTACAAAAGTGGGATCCACATCTTCTCCTTGTTGAAATTCTGAAACGTTAGTGTAGGAATCTCGTTCATCTTCGACAATCATATTATGGAGTATGATACATGCTCTCATAATATTTCCTATTTTGTTTTTATCCCATAAATTAGATGGATTTCTAACAACCGCGAATCTAGCTTGCAGGACTCCGAAGGCACGTTCAACATCTTTTCGCACGGCTTCTTGGTTTTTAGCAAATAAACAATGTTTTGGACCTTGTGGGAGTCGGATAGATTGAATAAAAGTAGCCCATTTCGGATAAATACCATCGGCGAGATAGTAATCCAAATGGTACTCCCTTCCGTTGACATGGAAATTGAATTCCGGAGCGTTTCCGTTAATTATTTCATCAAAAACAGGTGATCGATCAAGAATATTAAGATCGTTCATAGTACCTGGAGCTCCAAAAAACACGTGTCATATCCAGAGGTCGTATGAAGCTAACGCTTCCAACACAATTGTGGGTTTTCCAGTTCCTCGTGAATACATTCCTTTCCAAGCGGCTGGGCAATTCTTCCACTCCCAATGCATACAGTCGATGCTTCCAACCATTCCTGGAAATCCACGTTGTTCTCCAATATATAGTAGTTTTTGCAGATCCTCCGGGGTTGGACGTCTTAGGTATTGATCGCCAAACAAGTGGATTATTCCGGCGGTAAAATGGTGCAAACATTTTCTAGCTGTTGTTTCACCTAGTCGGACATATTCGTCAACGGTATCAGCCCCACCACCATACGCCAATTGACGAATTGTTGCGGTACATTTTTGGAGCAGAGATAGGCTAGACCGTCCGGCTGCATCTTCTCTTGGTTGAAAATACTCAAATTCTTGGGAGAGACAATGCACAATACCCAAGAACAATGTCTTGTTTATTCGAAACCGTCTCTGGAATATATTGTGCGGGAATGTTGGAGTTTCGCTAAAATAATCATTCCAAAGCTTCTTATTGTGACCGTCTTCTCAGTTTCTCTCAATAAAAATACGTTTTTTTTTGCTCTTTTGGTTCGAGAATAATATCTGGGATTTCTAAGAATTCTTCAAACATAGATTCTAATTCAGCATCATCATCTTTGTGGTAGTGATAATGGGAAGATGATGCCATTGTGAAAGAAAAAAAAACGGATTTGAATGAGATAAGTAGAGAGGAGAACCGCCGAGAGTCGAGAGAGCACCGTCGAGATATCAGGAGAACCCTCGAGAGAACCGCCGAGAGTCGAGAGAGCACCGCCGAGAGTCGAGAGAGCACCGTCGAGAGAACCGTCGCGAGAGCACCGTCGAGAGAACCGTCGCGAGAGCACCGTCGAGATATCGAGATTTCGAGATAGAAGAGAGAACCGAGAGATCAGGAGAGAAGAGGAGAGATCGAGAGAGAAGAGAGATCGAGAGAGAAGAGAGATCGGACGAGGAAAGTGTTTCTCGTTCCCAAATCGATTTTGCCCTACCCTTTTTTTTCGGCCATTCGCGACACGACACGTGTCTCCTTAGGACGCCACCGAAAAACTCTTAACTAAGGCCGTCCTAGTTTTAATTGCATTTTTTCATTTAATTAAAATCCGATTAATGCTAAGATATCTCCTTTGGGACGCGGAAAATCATGGCCTAAGACTCCATCGTGTCTCCTTCGGTGAGTTATAGTCTGTGTCATTGCCTTGTCTCAAGACAATGCGTTTAGAACACAATGTCTACGCCAGCGATGCGAGTCTGGAGTTACTTATCTCGTCTCCACCTGTTCTTGAAGATTTGAGCATTGTTAGAATGGTTCCGGATAACGTGAAGGTTCTGCGTGTGAGATCTCAGACGTTTTTTTTTTTTTTTTTTTTTTTTTTTTTTTTTGTTAACAAGCTTTCATGTGGATTATTTGTATGGTGAAGGTGATGGCTTCGTTGATGTGTTTGAGAGAGAAGGCTCGGGGGTTTTCATTGATGCGCCTAGACTCAAGTACTTGAAGTTCGAAGATGATCTATCGGACGTTAAAGTCATTACCAATTCAATGTCCTTGGAGAAAATCAATGTTGCTTTTGTCTTTGGTGAGAATGATTTTGCCCATGTTATCGACTTGCCAAAGCGCAATATGGTCAGTAATTTTTTTAACAGCATTTCAGGAGTTAAGGAAATGAAGATCTTTTTGTATACTATGGAGGTATTGCAATTTCATATTACATATATAGATTTTTTTGGATGAAGCTATTTTCTCACTTTTTGTTTCTTTTTTTTTGTTGAGCAATTTCTTGACTATAACTGGGTATGCGAGTCATACGACCCGTTGCCTCAGTTTTGCAACGTTTCCACCTTAAAAGTGACGTTTTCTGTATTAAATCTGGATATGATGATGTCAACCCTTCTTGAGAGCTTTCCGAATCTTAATTCACTCGTCTTAAAGCTGGTGATTAACTAACCCTTTGCACAACCCTTAAGAGGAACGTGTTATATTATATTCTTTTTTTTCTGATAATATGTTGTGTTTAATTTGGTTTGTAGGATGATCCTTCGAGCGAGAAAGCAGCGAATGTAAGACTCTCATCCGTACATCCGTGTTTGCTGTCATCACTAGAGTTTGTGAAGATAAAGCGTTTCAACGGAGGGCCCGTTGACATGGAAGTAGCTAGGTACTTTTTAGAGAAGTCACAAGTTCTCAAGAAACTTGTTCTGGATTTTAAATGTTCAGCATTTGAACAAGGGTTTTACATGTTGAGGGATCTCATTGCGTTGCCCAGGAGATCTAGCTCGTCTCAAATCCTACTTTGTTGATGGCTAGAAAGGTTTATGATCATTGATCAGACGGAGTGTATAGCATTTCATGTTGGTTTGTTAGACTAAATTTGGATTTTGATTTATCCTTTTTTGGTTGGATTCTATTATGATGTCTTTGTGTGTGGATGATGATTGAGAATTCTATAACTATAAGGCTAATTTTGGTCTTCTCTTAAGCCATTTATGCATGCTCTTGAGCTTAAGGGACATAACTTTGAATGGTACAAATTTGAAGGTAATATGCATATGTGATATGTCAGTCATGTCAATGTAGTAAATGAACAATTTGCATGTCTCTTTGGATGAAAAGATATTATCTAAAAGTGAACATCAAAGAATAAACCCTAAAGGTAAATGAACAATTTCATGTCAATGTAGTAATGAACAATTCGAAAGTGAACCTTAACCCTATATCTTAACCCTATATCTAAAGGATAAATCCTAATGAATAAAAACCTTAAACTCTAAATCTAAATGATAAATCTAAACCCAAATTCATATGATAAACACTAAATCCAAATGATAAACACTAAACTCTAAACCCAAAGATTAAATATTCTCCAAAAGATATATTTTAACCCCAAATCCAAAGGATAAACACTAAACCATAAAGCCAAAGCATAAACACAAAGATAAATCCTACTACACAGAGGGTTAACACTGTATATAAGGAGAAACTTTAAACACCAAATTGTAAAGTCTAATATCCTAGAGTAATGTAAATCTTAAATAATAAATCACGATAATCGTAGATACAAGAAATAATATCTAACTTCGTGATTTAGAGAATTTTTGAATGAAAATGACAAAACAAAACAAAACTTTCAAAAATTGTGGTGGTGAATAATGGAGTGATGTTGAATGATTGTGGAGTAAATTTTTTATTTTGTGTAGATTCATCGTGTAAATGAAGAAGAATGAGATGAAAATATTAGAAAATAAGATGAATATATAGAGAGAGAAAGTAAAATAATAATTTTTAGGCCTTACATGTTAGTCGTGTATATAAGTCATCTTATATATTAAAATAGAACCTCATTTCGATTTTTTTAGTTGAACCATCTCCTAAAAAAGAGTCACATTTAATTTCTCTATTATTTATTTATTAATGTTACCTAAATGCTCTTATACATTATCACTACAAAAATAGTGTATTGTGTGTTTCACTACATAAAAAATAAACTAACTATAGAATCTCAATTTCTATGACCATTAATGATAACTATTTTCAATGTTACTATACATGTTGTTTTTCTTATAAACTTGCTATGAATCAAATTTCATGTGTCTTTGGTATTACGGGTGATTGGTGATTCCATTCTAAACTGTGTTCTTTCTTTGAACAAACTTCTATGAACTTAAACAATCATACTCAATACTCAAGAAAACAATAAATTTGCTAAAAGTGTTTTTTTTTCTTCTTATGAATTTCTATGAACATGAATAACCATACTCCAGAACACAGCAAACTCGCTAGAAGTGTTTTTTTCTACATAAACTTTACTCGAGTCATATTTCATTTTAAAATAGATTATTTCAAATGTGGCAGTGTTAACAACGAATAAACTTTTTATGTTGTTAGTCTTAAACATGAACACTGCTCTTTTTGTAAATAAGATTATTACTTTATAAACCAAACACAGTTTACTCTTGGAGAAGATGAAGTGGTGCACTATTGACGTAAATATTAAAATCAGATATAAAATATCCTATAATTTAATATAACATATTACCAAATCTGTTCAAATCTACCGCAAATATCGTTAAACGTATATTTCCTAAAATTTTGTTAAATTACAACATATATATATCATGATTTATTTTATTAATATATGGGAATATTCTTTTTAACTATAACAAGTTAACAACTGTTGAATATTATTTACAAATTGAGCTAAATACATGAACATGATCGTAAAATATCTTTTTAATAAATTGAATCCAAATACGAATATACTTTTTACATATATGCAAATAATAGTCTACTATTTATTAGTCATATGTATTCAAAATCCGGCTACCTATAAACCAAGAATATCAAAAATTGGTCTTTACTCTTTAGTTATTTGTGTACCGCAGTGTTTTTAAAACCGGACCGGAAGCTGAACCGGAAATATTTTGGGTCACGGTTCAATATGGTTTGACCGGGTCAAACCTGGTTCAATAATATGGTTTAATATTTTTTTAGTATGTAAATATAAAAGTAATATTAGTAAACATGATGCATAGTTAAAATATAAATCAATTTTGAACATAAAATATTATAAATATAAATTAGTTTCTTGTTTATATGGGTGGTTTATAGATTTTCGATAGTTTTAGTGGTTTTTATTGGTTTAATAACTTTGAAATATAATCCGGCTATGTGGCCGGTTCATGGTCGAACCAATTACTAGACCAACCCGGCTATATAACCGGTTCACGGTCGAACCCGATCCAACCATCGGGTCGGTCTGGTTTTAAAAACACTGGTGTACCGGTTTGCACTCCATTTAGTAAATATTCACATGTTATTATGAATACAGAGACACATTCAGTAAATAATACATGAAATTAAATGAGTTTTGAGAACATATATATTTATTGAACTATTTAAATATATCATACAAATGATCTAATATATCAAAACTGCAATACAAATGAACCAATTATGCATAAATCACATGTTTTTATTCAAAGGAAAACCACAACTAAATATTTTAAAAACCACCAAGATCAATCATCTCTTAATTTTGAAATATATATATATACACACGTGATGATCCTATCATTTAAAATGATCACATAAATTTTAGTTCTCAATTTTTTAAACAAAAAAATATCCACAAAGATTGCATTCTAAAAACACAAAGATATAGCAAATCTTAAGCTGTGAAAATGAAGTTTTTATTAGAATATATGTATTAATAATAAACATATTAAATGGTATGCTTTAAACAAATACACATTAAAAGGTTTTTAAAAATATTATCTTTCTACAAATAACTTATCAAAAATGCTACTCCCTCTGTTTATTAAAAAGTGTCATTTTGACATTTTTCACACATACATTAAGAAAGTGATTAAAATGTATTTAAGTTGTTACTAATTACACATATTTGACCAATAGTATTTGAGATAAATATAATTATTTATAAAATCATTGCAGTTTTTAATTAATTTTAAATTTAAAGTAAGTATAATTTATATTAGAATTCTAAAGTGACATTTTTGTGTAACAAAAGAATGTTAGAATGACACTTATTATGAAATAGAAGGAATAATTTCGTTTTATATATATATCAAAATCTGGTATCATACAATAATACGATTTACAAACAATTAGAAAATAATAACAACCATAAATATTGAAATATAAAAATTGAAAAGAACAACCGCACGGTTATGCGGATCGACATCTAGTTTTAGTTTTAATACGTTAAGTTGTAAAAAATTTTCTTCTTAATTAAAAAAAAAAAATAGAAAATACAAAACATTTTGAGCCCGGCCCTTCGAAAATCACACCTCCATAAAACCTGAGAGCTGAAGCGGCCGGCGACTACACCTACCCATCTTCCGAAGTTCAAAACCGTAAACCAGTGAGGTGATTTCAACATTACCGCTCCCATTCTTCGCATTTCTTGATTCTGTATGCATACTTAGATTTCAAGGTTTATCTCTGTTCAGTTTTCTCGACCGGATGTTATGGAGGAACGCTTTTCGAAACAACAACGAATGTACGACGAAAGTTACATAAGGGCTAAAGAAGATATGATAAGCAAACTGCCCGATTCTTTGTTATGTCAGATACTGTCCTACCTCCCGACAAAGGATACTGTCGGAACTAGTGTTCTGTCCCATAGGTGGAAAAGCGTTTGGCTTTTGGTTCCTAACTTGGATTTGTCCTCTTCTGAGTTCCCAGACTACAATGCCTTTGTTAGTTTTATGGACAGGCTCCTAGCTTTCTCTAGAGAAGAGAACTCACTCTTGTACAAGCTCAAGCTCAGTATTCAGAAAGAAGATGAGAAGGATCAGTCTTGCGTCACACGGTGGATAGATTCTGTAGCTAACCCTAAACTCAAGCATCTTGACATTGAATGTACTCTTGCGAACCGTAAGTTTCTAGAAGTAATTCCCCAAAGCCTTTATGTATGTGACACGTTGGTGTCTCTAAGACTCCATCGTGTCTCCTTGGGGGAGTTAGAGTCAGTCTCTTTGCCTTCTCTCAAGACCATGCGTTTAGAACACAACGTCTACGCCAGCGACGCGAGTCTGGAGTTACTCATCTCGTCTCCCCCTGCTCTCGAGGACTTGAGCGTTGTTAGAATGGTGCCGGATAACGTGAAGGTTCTGCGTGTGAGGTCTCAGTCGTTAACGAGCTTCCACGTAGACTATTTGCTTGGTGAAGGCGATGACTATGTTGATGCTTTGGTGAGAGGAGAGGGCTCAGGGGTTTTGATCGATGCGCCTAGACTCAAGTACTTGAAGTTCGATGATGATCTGTCTGACAGTAAAATCATTACCACCAATACAGTGTCCTTGGATAAAGTCAACGTTGCCTTCGTCTTTGGTGAGCATGATTTTATCGATGTTGTCGACTTGCCAAAGCGAAACATTGTCCGTGGTTTCTTTAACAGCATTTCAGGAGTTAAGGAGATGAAGATCTCTTCCCATACTATTGAGGTAATGTATATACAACATAATATATTGGTTTTTTGGATGTAGCTAGTGTTTGTTCTTTACTTGCTTTTTTTTTAGTTTCTTGATTATAACAGGGAATACGAGTTATACGACCCGTTGCCTCAGTTTTGCAACGTTTCCACTTTAAAAGTGGCGTTTTACGTGTCGAATCTGGATATGATGCTGCCAACCCTTCTTGAGAGCTTTCCAAATCTAAAATCACTCGTCTTAAAGCTGGTGATTAACTAACTCTTTTGCACAACCCTCGCTATTTAACGAACGTGTTATCAATGTTTTGTGTGTTTGTTTTAATAGGATTATTATGATCCTTCGAGGGAGGAGGAAGCAGAGGATATAAGACTCTCATCTGTAGTACCTCCGTGTTTGATGTCATCACTGGAGTCTGTAAAGATAAAGCGTTTCAACAGAGGGCCTGTTAACATGGAGGTAGCTAGGTACTTTTTGGAGAACTCACTGGTCCTCAAGAAACTTGTTCTGGATTTTAGATGTTCGGTGGTTGAAGAAGGGTTTTACATGTTGAGGGATCTCCTTGCGTTGCCCAGGAGATCTAGCTCGTGTCAAGTCCTACTTTGTTAGACGGCTAGAAAGGTGCAGTAGCATTTACTGTTGGTTTGTTAGACTGAATTTGGATTTTGATTATCTTTTTTTTTGGTTGAATTCTATTATGATGTCTTTTGTGTGTGGATGATTGATTGAGAGTTCTATAACTATAAGGCTAAGTTTGGTCTTTCTCTTGCCATTTCTGTGCTCTCTCGAGCGTAAGGGAGATAACTATGAGTGGAACAAATTTGACGGTATATGCATATGTCAATGTAGTAAATGAACAATTGCATGTCTCTTTGGATGAAAAGATAAACTACGTATATTCCGAAAAAGTTCATAGATTTTACTAAGGAAGTGAAGTCATACTTGAACAAGGTCAAACTAAGTATTCACCCATAGAATATACTCTGTGGCTACTAGTAAACTTGAGCATCTTGAGTATTGAGTGTGGTCCGGTCCTGTGAATCTTGAGTGTTTGGTGGTGATTCCCATGTGATGCATCTCCTATGGTTGTTTAAGCTCCCACTACACACCAAGACTGTTGTCAGATGTATAGACTAGGCCCAGTAGTTTTTATGTGTGCATTCTGAGTCATTAAACAGTCTCCTAGTTGTTCGCAATTTGAGTTCATTTGCCAAGGTAGACATTGATGTCAGTCTGAATGAGCGAAGAATCATTCATCTTCATGGGACTCTTGAGAGAAAGACTTTTCACACTATGATGAGACAAGGCAAGATGATTGCATTCCGAGTTTCCATTCTCAAAATTCCATAAGGTTAAAAGTTGCAATAACATAAAAAAGCAATTCCCACAAGGAAAATAAAATCTTAGGATAAACATAAAAGTAAAACCGATCTCTTTCATCTCAGCTCACAGAGCATCTAATAAAAAACCAAAACATCTCACTTCACTTAGGCTCTGCTGCCCTTTCCCTTCCCCTTGTTGCCCTTGTTGTTAGAACCAAATTGCTTGCCGGAGTTGTTGAATGGCTTCTTGTTACCACCAGATCCGGATGATTGACCTCCAGATTTGGGGCTCTGGTTAGCATTCATAGGACTCTTTCCTCCCTTTTTAGCTGGGTGTGGTGTAGCTGTGTGCCCTCCCTTCTTCTTCTCCTCTGCAACAAACACACACACATTCAGTTTCTCTACTTCCAATACAATGACTAATGTGAAGCATCTAATGATTAGTTCACAATCATTCACCTGATTTCTGAGGGGTAGCTGCTACTGCGGGTTTAGCCTTCTTAGCAGGGACAGGTGTTGCAGATTCAATCGGCCTCTTCTTGTTGCTTGTCTCAGGCTAACAACAATAAAAAGTGCAAGGTGAGAAAAATGAATCCGGTAAAGTGCAAGAGCAAACAGAACAAATGCAAAACAAGCAAATGTATATTACCTTCTTAGGGGTATCCTCTTCCTCCTCCTCAGAATCATCTTCCTCATCCTCAGAATCATCCTCATCAACATCCATCTACACAAATCACCACCACAGAAAACATTAGCCACTATATATAACATCAAAGCAGTAAAACAAATCATCTGAAAAGATACAAACACTCACCCCTTTCTCAGAGTCAGATCCATCATCTTCAGAATCATCCTCCTCGTCAGACTCATCATCATCCTCGTCTGATTCAGGCTTCACTACAGCAGGCTTAGCCTTAGCCGCAGCCTTTGGCTTTGAGTCAACAGTAACAACACTCGAAGTAGGTGTTGCTCCGTTTGTAGTGACAGTTGAAGTAGCAGGAACCTCAACTTCCTCCTCTTCCTCTTCCGAGTCACAAGGGAAATCCTCCTCTTCGTCGATGTTGGGAGACTTGTAGCCGATGAAGTGGACGCTTCCTTTGGACGAGTGTGAGAGCTCAAACTCCTTCTCAAAGACCAGATCAAAGCTGATCTGGGGGATGGTGTCTTGAACAAGTGTTCCAATCACAAGCTTCTTCCCGTCAACGGTCACGTACAAGACGGCGGTTTCACCCTTCTTCCCTTTATCAAGAGATGCCTACACATATTTTAAACAAAGAAAATTTAAGATAACTGTATAAAAAATTTCAATGAAACTATCAGAACCTCTCTGTTCATGTGTGGTATTTAGAAGCAAACCTGTGAAAGGTGGATGAGACAGTCTTCATCAGGTTTCACTTTAAGTGGCTTCCCTGCCCTAACCTCAACTCCTGTTTAACATATCCATTAATACAATCAACATGAGTCAGTTTCAGACATCAACGACTACTCGTTACTAAGTTAACATCTAAACAAACTCAAGTAAGCATGTAATAAACAGGACATAAACTTCAATAGGACAAGCTCATAGCAGAATAAACTAGGCTAAACTCGAAAACACATGGTTCAACAGGTTTTAACCAAAACATAAACTCAGCTAAAAGACCAATACAAAGCACGAGGTCTGAGATAATAGACGACTAGGTAGGAAGTATCTTACCCCAGAATTCCATTTTGATGATGAAGGAGGAAGAGAGATTCGAGAGAGGGAGGCGAAGGAGTTTTAGGGCTGCGTGAGAATGTTGTAGAAGAGGGAGAGGTTTAGGGGCAATTTATAAGAGAGAGAGGTTTTACAAGTGCCTCTTTTTAGGGTTTTTGCCGAGTCGGTGCGGCGCCGTTTTAGGTCAAGCGTAACGCTCGAATAATTGAAATATTGCGTAATTAAAAAAAAATCGCGTCCTCGGAGAAATTTTACATTTTAGATTGTTTATTGAATGAATTAGCCCAAAATCATATAAAAAGTAGCAAATTAGGCAAATGCATATGACACAAAAGTTGTGGGGATCCAACATAGAGAAAATGTCAAAACTGACCTTATGTCTATAAAAAAGAGACGACGACAAAACCGGTGATAATAAGTTATAAGCTAAATGAAATAAAAGGTAATTAGGAGAAAATCAATTGATCTCTCTCTCTTTTTTTCCTCTATTATTTTTCAGAAAGAGGAAATTGCGTTATTTCTCATGCTTGATCAATCTAGTGAGGTTTTCACCCAGTATATCAGGTTTGTCTTCGGTAATGTCTTGTCTTGTCTGGTTTTGTTTTTTTTTTTTTTTTTTTTTTTTTAGTCTCTCTCAATCAACCTCGCTTCTCTTTTAGAAAGGTTTCAATCGGATCAAAGTCTTAGAACGATTTGTTTCATCGTGCCCTCTCTGTTAGGGTTCAATCATCTTCAAGCTTTTGATTTGCATGCAAGGATTTGAGACTTTCGTTTGTTTTATTTGTTTGATTCAATTGGTTCTGGGTTTGATGTTCTGAAGTGTTGTTTTTGATTTCGTCTGTGCTGAATCAAGCTATTGTCGAAGCCAGATTCTCTATGTCGCGTTTTCCTGTCTCCGGTATGTTTTCGGTGGAATACCGATTAGACCGTCCGGCAACGGCTTACCTTTGGGTAAATCAAGCAAATTTAGCAAAAAGTTAGCGTGTTTTTTCCCTGATGTGGGGTTTAGGTTAGCAAACAAAAATCTAAGGTAACCAGCTTTAAAAAGTAATAACCGCTAAAAAGATTGTTAAATAGATATTCTAGAATTTTTAGCATGTATATCAGAAGATTATTGCATATGCTAAAAAAGTTATTGACAAACTAAAAGAAACTTTGCACTGGTCCTGTGTTAAAATATTAAATTAGTTAGCAAATATTGGTGTCGAAGATTTGTTAGATATGTTAGCGCGTTAAATAAAGTATTGCAAGCTATACAGTTTAGTGACCGTGTAACACTTTTTTATGCAGGTGTAGCGTCAACTCTCAACTGCTAAAGGGGTTTGTCTATAAAAGGAAGCCAACAAGCAAACTCTCACCATAAAAAGTTGTCTAGTTAACAAAACCAATACTACTCCTTCGTTTCTGTGTATTGATTGTAGACTTTGTAGTTACAGAATCTTGTTTCGTAATATTTTATTAATACAAGTCAGTAACTAAAATATTAGTTTGCTCCATTGTCATTGTGGCCAATTATTTAAGTTAACGTCTTTGAATTGTTTGTAGCCGGCTAAGAATAATACTGGATGAGTATATTTAAAGTTGGCTATGGAGTGTCATCACTACAAAAAGGAAGTTGATAAAGGAGAACAAGGATTCATTATTATATATAGATAAATCAGTACAAAAAGGGACACAAACGTCATTGACTGTCCAAACAAAACATGGTGTCTGCAATCTTTATGAATAGAAGCTAAGTACAGTCGTAGCAATGTAGGTAGTGTGGAGTGTATTGTTGCTAATATTAGTATTTCAAAATCCAAATATAAATTTGGACGATTCTGAAACTAACGAGGATGTATTTCCATGTCTTCTCCACATGTATTATTGGTCCCATCACCCTCAGGATTTCTTCAGCCTCACGATTGTCGGTAACTGGAATCTGAAACATTTACATGAATAGAAATGCTAACATGAGCAAATTAAAATCCAAACAAAACGGGAAACAAACGTCTTTGGCAGTTCAAACAAAACATAGTGTTCAATCTTTATGAATAAAAGCTAAGTACATTCGTAGCAATTTATTATGGAGTGCATTGTTGCTAATATTAGTATGCCAAAATCCAAATATAAATATGGATAATTCTGGAGAAAAAGAGGAAGGCTTACCATGTCTTCTCCACATGTATTGTCGGTCCGTCACCCTCATGGACTTCTTCAGCCTCACGATTGGGTATTGAAACTTGAAACATTTACATGAATAAAAAATTTTAAAAAATAAAAATGAGCAAATAGAAATTAGAGCATACTTGATCCTCGTGTCTTTATCAGATACGTGTTGTGGCAAGATGAACTCATCCATATATTTTATCTTCTCCGCGTGTTGTGGCAAGATGCGAGGATTGTGAGATGTTGGGAGAATGACTGCGCACAACAATGCAAGTAGGGCATACTTGATCCTCGTGTCTTTATCAGATACGGTCTTCTTCTTTAGCATGGTAATTACATAGCTAACCGGGACTTCTGTCATCGACCCGAAAAGCTCTCCCCAATATGGCTTCTCCGATATGTTCTTGCTCTTCTTCTTGGAATGGGGTGGATAACTGCGGCAATTAAGCCCTGAAACTAGAGCGAATTCTCTAAGTGAGAATCTAACCGGTTTGCCAGCAAATGGAAACCGAACTTCGTGCTTCTTCGCCACCTTCAATTGTCGGGATAACAGGAACCGACCAAACCGGCCAGAAAATGAGGGTTTGTCTGCAATTTCGACAAGCTTTCCGAACTGGGTCTCCCTGATAGTCTGAGCTTCATCTGGTTCGAGGGCGTTGAGAATTTTCCGAATGCATGTAGGTTTGTGGTAAGGAGTAACCCTAACGCCGACAGGTTCATCGCCTAGCGCAAACATTCTAGGAGGAAACGGGGGCGGAGAGGGAGGTTCATCGCTTCGATCGATCTGAATTTATTTTTGAATTGAAGTGTAAAACTGAGATCTAATTTATAATGGTTGAATTGAAGTAGAACAATGGATCAACAGAACTTAATATAAAAGGGGATGAAGTGAGAGACTTTTGATATGCGCAACTACGAAACCAATAACCGAGTTTTGATAACTGAAAAAAATCCACTTGTCTGATACAAAAAAGGTAACGTGTTGGATTGGGTAATAAGAAATAAATAATTAAAGAAGTAAATTGTATTACAAAAACAGTAGGTAACCGGTTGATGTGAGTATGAAGTGAGCAAGGTTAGAAATGTAAAACTAACACCTCCTGACATCCTCGATAATGTAAATAGTGCATTTACCTAATTAGCGTATATGTCATGTGTGTACGGTGCAATTTCTCTTGTTTATTTACATATTCAATTGGCAAAAAAAAAAACTTAAATATTTCAGGGATCATTCTCATAAATTAAAGTTTATCTTCGTTATTACAAGAAAACTAGGTGTCTTTCTGCACCATATGCAGTAAAGAAATTTAAAATATTTTTTAACACATAAATATAAATTATATTTTAAAATAAAATTTTATTAATATTGTAATTTTTCTTTTTTCGTATCAACATTTTAATATAAATTTGATTTAATTAAACATAAAAATTATATTTAAGAATATGCATGTATATATTTGAGATTATAATCTTAGATACAATTTTCTATCTTTTTATTTTAATTAAATATATTAAATAAATTTGCAAAAGTTGCATAATTACCAAAAATTAAAATTAAGCAATATTTATAAAATTTGTACATATATAAGAAAATAATGATTTTAGGATTAAATTTTTATAATTTTCTAAAAAATTGTATACATTTTTAAAAATTTTAGTAATAAAATTGTATAATTTAAAATATATAATTAAATTATATTTAAGAATTTATAATGTCATATTTGAATATATTTATTTTAATGATGATTTATGAGTTATTCCCATATTCTAAAAAAAAATTCAAAAATATAAATTTACATTAAATGTAATATATGAGTTATCACCATATTTTAAAAAAATTTACCAAAAATATAAATTAACATTAAATACAATTGTCCATGTCATATTAAGCTATAAGACATGTCATCAATTTCAGTAGTCATGTCATATTTGTTTCGTGAAATTGATTGTAGAAAGGACATGTGGCAAAATAACTTCGCAAATATAGTCGATGAGACTAGGTTAAGATCCACGCAAGGCGCGAAATGAACATTGTATATTTAAATTATTTTTATATATTATATGTTCAATTTTATATTATAAAATAATATATATATATATATATATATATATATATATATTGGATATATAAAAAATCAATAACTATTACTTATATAATTAAATTGCTGTGAATACGTAAATTAATTTTCTTAATCCAAACAATTACCTTTTATATTGTATATAATTGAATTTAAATAATATATACATAGATATATAGATACATAATATATTTTTAATCTTGTGATATGTTAAATACAGTAGCACCTCTATAAAATAATAATGTTGAGACTTTAAAATTTTATTAATTTATAGAGATATTAATTTACAAAAGTTTCCTTTTTAGATTTTTTTCTATTTTTTCTATTTTTATTAATAAAATAAGAAAATATTTTATTTTACCGTATATAAGTTATTTAAATTATATAAAGTTGACTTTCATATTATTTTGTTATCTTATTTGGTGTATGTTTTATGTTGTATAGAATTGTTATGTGGTTTTCGATATAATTTTACTAAATATTATCAAAATATATTAAAATATTAAGAAAAATAGAAATATTTTCATTGTGAATATAAAATCAACAATATAATTTTTAGTATGTACTTATATAAAATATATGTAGAGATAGATTATTAATTTATGATTTTAATGAGACTATATAATTACATGGGAGTTTTAAAAATACTATTATCATATTATTTTATCGATTTGTCATATTTTACACTGGTCCAAGTTGGGACTGGCAAAATTTATTAATTTATAGAGATTATTAATTTATCGAGTATTAATTTATAGAGGTTATATTGTAATGTGTTCTACTCATTTGGTTTTTTTGATAATTTGTATCTTTTTATAATAAAAACTTTAAAATCATTGATAACAAAATGGTCATTGTGCGATGTTTAAAAGTTTTGGTAATTTATAATCCTTAGAAACATTGAAGGCAAATTTTAAAATTTAAATATTAAGTTGTCAGTATTTTTTCAAAGTTTCTACCAAAAAAATGTTTAAAGTAAATTTGAAAACTACAATATTTATGTATTTTAATGGTATATATTTTAATTTAAAAAATATTAATATATATATATACTTAATTTTGATATTTATTAAATGAGACTTCCTAATTATATGATTTTTTAATTATTTTTTGTCATAAAAAAATTAAACCATGGATCGTAAAAAATTTAATGTGAGACTTTAAAAGAAATTTAAAATATAAGATACACATAAAAATCTAAAATTTTATTATATGTTTAATGTGATTTTTTAATTTATTTTAATAACTTGAAACTAAACAAAAATGATAGAGGGTGCATTAATTTGTATTAAATCTTTATTATTTGAAATCATTAAATGTCATATATATTTTAACAACATTTGGAAATTCCGTAATTTTTATTTAAGGAAAGAATTGAAAACGTTAATAATTAATTTATGATTAGTTTAATAAAAAACTTATTATATATTTAGATGAACCAACCAATTTCTCGAAGAATTTTAAGAATCATTGTGGTGATGACACGTGGCTAACTTATAAGTTGTAATATATAGGGGATAAAAGGGAAGAAATCTTATAAGATTTATTTTTAAATAGTTGTGATAAATGTTTTCATTAGACAATAACAAAATTCAAAAAGACCTGTCAAGAGCAAAAAAAAAGTAGAAAAAAACAAGTTGAAAAGCTACAAGAAGAAAGACACTCAAGACAAAACAAGAGTCGCTGCTAACAAATTGAAACACTTTGCTTGAACCTGACGCGACAAAAGAGCGTCCATTGTGGTGATGACACGTGGCTAACTTATAAGTTGTAATATAAGTTGTAATATATAGGGGATAAAAGGGAAGAAATCTTATAAGATTTATTTTTAAATAGTTGTGATAAATGTTTTCATTAGACAATAACAAAATTCAAAAAGACCTGTCAAGAGCAAAAAAAAAGTAGAAAAAAACTCAAAGTTGAAAAGCTACAAGAAGAAAGACACTCAAGACAAAACAAGAGTCGCTGCTAACAAATTGAAACACTTTGCTTGAACCTGACGCGACAAAAGAGCGTCCATGGTGTATTCTAGATCCAACGTTGATCTTGTCTCCAGGAGAATCTGAGGTTTGAGCTGCTATGAGGAGAAGAATTTTTGGCATTGGAAAACGGAAGATGTGACAAAGACAATAATTGAGACAGTGATTTGTGCTTCTGTAGCCTAAGACAATAATCTAGGGTACACGAAGCAAAAGACAACTTCTTGTCCACAGATTTATAACTCCAGTGTCCAGGATCAACATCAACTTTCTCTTCTTTCTAAACTGGGACAACCACATCTTCATCCTCTTCAGTTCAACCTATTTCAGTTTTCTTTTCCATATCCTCTATAGCTCCCTCTAAGCAAATCTCAGCCACATCTAGCTCAAGCTCCTTTTGGTATCATCTCCTTTCTCTCCTCGTTTGCTTTCTTTTTCTCCTCTGTCCATTTCTATAATCTGTCAAGCATTGGCTTCACCGCCTTCTCGATCACATGTACGAATCTTTTGACCAGGTGTTCCGTTTTCACCAGGGAACATAAATATCACCTAACAAGCCCATTTTCAGCAATATAAACACTTTTTCCCTAAGCCAAGTCTTCCTTCATACCTTTAGCCCCAAAAAAAAAAAAACAAAAAGAGAAAAAACAATGAGATAGGAAGAGCTACTGTCTTCTTCACTCTGGTCCTCATGTTGCTGCTGTGACTCGGGTGAGTCGTCGTCGTTATCCATGAATGGTGAAGAGTGTTAGGCACATAAGTTTAACTTTTGATATAAATCCCCCTAGTAGTTATATCCATTATTTTAAAAACGTTTCTTGTACAATGTCCTAAAGATTGGCCATTTTGATTTTGGTTGAATTTTCTATTACTATAGGACTCCAAAAAAAAAACTGTTTTTTTTTTAATGTAATAGGTAACACAAACATTGCAAGACACCATATATGATTGGACTTGGTTGTGATTTTGGTTGAACACATGAAACATGTACATAAATTAGTCAATAAAATAAGCTTGATGATGTAGCTGGTAGATAAACAAAAAGTAGCATCAACAGTAAAACGACCAATATATTAGCTGTGGTTCGTCTGTAAGGGATGCCAAAAGGAAGTAGACGGTGAATCTCACCTGCAACATCAAAATAAAAAATCGACCAATTAATGACAAGTTACTTTGTTAACAAGAAACAAGAGTCATATCAAAGAGCAAAATCATGTGTCAGTGGGAACTACCTATAAACAGAACGACGGTGTTTAATCAAGGAGGGGAAGTAAATATGGTCTAGAAACACTGGACAGCGTTCACAACCATGAAAGTCAGTAAAGCCATAGTATTCGTCTCTATGACTAGCCATCGTCACCTCAAGCTCCTTTCCTCCCATGTAACTTCCATTTAGTTCCAACGCCTTCTCATTGCCTTCACCCTTTCTCAGATCAATGAAAGCAAACCCTAAGGGAACGCGGTTTCTACACTCTATGGGAACATAAACCCTAGTGATCTCTCCACAAGAACCGAAAAAGTTTCTCAATGCATTCTTGATTTCAGCCCTAGGTCGCACATTTTCAAACCCTTTGACGAAAATGGTTTGCTCATTGTTTCCCGTCGCTTCTTCACATCCGAAACAGCAAGAATCTTCCTCTTTTTTCTTTGGGGTTTCTTTCTCCTACAGATAAAAACACATCAGATATATAAACTATGTTAAGCTTAAGCATATCATTTCTCAGCCTATAAAATAACCACAACCAAACACTAGTGAACAAACTTAAATGAAACCTCTGGTAGATCGGCTTTTGTCAATAGAATCTGTTGCAGCGTTTTCACAGCTTCAGACAGCTCTTTGATAGATTTATTCATCTCTTTGATTTCCTGCCATTGGATAATAAAAGTAATAAACAAATCAAACTTACTGGTTATTTGTAAAAGAATGAAACATCACAACAAAAGTCGTAAAATAGAGCCAATGCGATTTAAAAGGACAAAGGTTCAGCTATAAAAACCGCACAAATTAAGTGAATCTGAACTGCTTGTAGCTGTCTTAGTAGGCAGTTTTCATTTTAATAAACAAGTATTTAGAGGAAAGCAAGAACAAGGTTCCACAGAATCTAACCTCAGAATTATCCTTCTGTATCTTCTGCTTCCTCTGATTTGTTTTGCTCTCAGAACAAGGTTGCAACACGCTATTACCTAACAGAGAGTCAGAAAAATGTCAAAAACAACATAGCATTCAAAATCATTCTATATATATATATATAAAATTTCTTGAAACAAATCAAAATGTGAACGATACTTCTGAAAAGCAACGAAATTAGTTTATAGAAATGTTAATTTTAGAATGATAAGCCATAACCATTTTAACCTCCATAAAAGGTTCGAAACTACTATTGCGATAGGATTCTATCATGGTATTAACCTTTTTGACCAAAGAAAGGTTATGCTTAGCAATTGTTACAAGTTCTATTAAATAAACCATATGTGCCCCTCATTATTTGTCATATATAGTTATCATTTAATGCTCTAATGACTCGTGGTTATCAAGAACAAGAACGACAAAGTAAGAATTTATTTTTCACCTGTATTGAAGGAGACAGGCGTTTTGGAAGATTCATTAGCCCTCTTCTTCTTGTTGCGCTGGTGGCCAATGAAATGGACATATCCTCTGTCCAGGGTGTGGGAGAGCTCGAATTCTCTGTCAAAGAGGAGATGATCAAAGTTGATGTGAGGGAAGCTATCTTGAGAGAGGGTTCCAAGGAGGAGTTTCTTGTCATCAACGGTGGCATACAAGAGGCCAAATACTCCATTTTCCGCTTTACCAAGGGAAGCCTATAAACATATAGAGGAATGGCAAAATTGAAGAGACTAGTACAAACTTTAGAATCGGGAACAAGTAATTAAAATTAAAAAAAAAAAAAGAAATTAAAATTAACCTGAGAGATGTGGATGAGACAGTTTTCACCAGGCTTCACTTTGAGAGTCTGGCCAGCCTTAACTTTAGCTCCTGGTTACGTCCCGACAAAGAAAATCAACATCAATCAACGCAGACAAGCTACCAGACACAAACAGAATCGAAAACTAGGGCAAGATGCATACAGCTTTGACTTAAAACGAGCATCAAACACGGAAACTAAAGAGCTTAGAAATATCTATACAGATTGTATCCTTCATACTGACAAAAAAAAAAATAGCAGAGGAACACCAAATATATGAGACAGAGATGAAAATTGATACAAGCAGAGATTAGATCTAGAGAGAATTTTGTCTTTACCCCAAAACTCCATTGTTGGAGTACGAGAGGACGAGAGATTTGAGAGATAAAAAAAAAAAAAAGAGTTTAGGGTTTCTGCCAACTGGGAAAGAGGAAGAAGAGAGTTCGGATTTTGGCTAGCGCATACGGCGCCGTTTTATATTTCTTGTTAAATGGAAATTTGCGTTTTGGAAATCTCAGAATTTAATTTACACATTCTGAGATTTCCAAAACGCAAATACAATACAACAAATGTTCTTTTTTCTTATCACCCAAATAAACTTTCATTACTACTTTAAACGATTGCAGAGATAGTAGCAACATCATACAACCCACCATGTGCAATCCAAAACATAAATTTCAAAAGAGTATAAAGATAGAGACATAAATTTAGACAGGTTTCATATAACTTTATGCAAGATATCAAAATTACCACTTGTAATTTAATATTAAAAGACTTAAACTATATTTCAAAGTCTTCAAATAAAGAGTGATTAGTCGAATTAATTTGTGACGTCGTAGTACTATCCACAACCTTAACTCGCAAACAAATGAGAGTCGCTGCTGTTTTTACAAGCTCTCAACTCAACCCCGATCCCAAATACAATTTCTTACAGAAGATATTTGTGAAAAGAATTTTTTTTTTTTTTCTCTCTCTCACGTTTTTTCTCTTCTTCTTCTCTTTTTCTTCTCTCTGTTTTTCTTGTTTGGGATGAATTTCCCCTTCTCCTTCATGCATGTATTTATAGGAGGGGGATTTGTGAGTTGGTGGTGAGTTGGTGTAACAACCAAACTTACCAACCAAAAAACCAAAAAAAAAAAAAACGTGTTCTTCGCAATCACCAATTTGCATACGTTGATTTTTGACCAACAATCTCCCACTTGAAGACTGATTTCAATCTGTCTTC
>NC_027749.1:6611542-6612237 GCF_000695525.1 Brassica oleracea var. oleracea | reverse complement strand
GAGCCTTCTCTTAGCTTATCCTTGTACAACGCTTCTTCGTTGAACACAACATTTTTGCTGCGGATGATCTTCCGATTTTCGTCATCCCAAAACCGGTAACCAAACTCCGTGTCACCATAACCGATGAAGTAACACTTTTTAGACTTCGAGTCAAGTTTACTTCTTGCAGCATCGTCAATGTGAACATAAGCTAAGCAACCAAACACCTTTAGATAAGAAAGGTTTACTTTCTTTCCGCTCCAAACTTCTTCAGGGATCTTAAATCCCAACGGCACAGACGGTCCTCTGTTGATTAAGTAGGCTACAGTACTGATTGCATCTGCCCAAAACGTCTTTGGTAATCCGCAGTGCAATCTCATGCTCCTTGCACGCTCGTTCAAGGTTCGGTTCATCCTTTCCGCTATTCCATTCTGTTGAGGCGTTCCAGGAATAGTCTTCTCCATCTTGATCCCGTTATCAGCGCAGTATCTCGTGAACTCGCCGCTGATATACTCACCACCATTATCAGACCTTAGACACTTCAACTTGAGATTCGTCTCAACCTCAACCATGGTTTTCCATCTCTTGAAAACCGAGAACACTTCATATTTGTTCTTCATGAAGTAGACCCACACCTTTCTTGTGGAGTCATCAATAAAGGTCACATAGTAGTACGAACCTCCCAGCGATGCAACAGGAGCGGGTCCCCACACGTC
>NC_027749.1:6605590-6611009 GCF_000695525.1 Brassica oleracea var. oleracea | reverse complement strand
GAGCCTTCTCTTAGCTTATCCTTGTACAACGCTTCTTCGTTGAACACAACATTTTTGCTGCGGATGATCTTCCGATTTTCGTCATCCCAAAACCGGTAACCAAACTCCGTGTCACCATAACCGATGAAGTAACACTTTTTAGACTTCGAGTCAAGTTTACTTCTTGCAGCATCGTCAATGTGAACATAAGCTAAGCAACCAAACACCTTTAGATAAGAAATGTTTACTTTCTTTCCGTTCCAAACTTCTTCAGGGATCTTAAATCCCAACGGCACAGACGGTCCTCTCCAGCAATTCTTCTTAATGTGGTCTGTCTTTCCACAATTCCAGCACTATGCAGGCTGTCTGAATTTGGACTGACCCCGTCCATTCATTGACTTCGATTTGCCATTACTCCGGTTATTTCTATCTGGGTTTCTCCCTCTGTTTTCCACGTTGAAAGCAGAGCTCGTTGATGCCTCCCCAGAGTCTATCCTTCGAACTTCCTCAGCAAGGATACGATCTCTAACATCATTGAATTTGAGCTTTTGAGTACCCACAGAGTTACTAACCGCTGCCCTCATTGGCTCCCAACTATTTGGCAGAGATGCCAACAAAATCAGTGCTCGCACTTCATCTTCAAACTCGATTTCAACTGATGACAGTTGGTTGACAATCGTGTTGAACTCGTTCACATGTGCGGCAACCAGGCCACCTTCTTCCATCTTCAGATGAAAGAGTTTCTTCATGAGAAACACCTTATTGTTTGCCGAAGGTTTCTCATACATATCAGAGAGAACTTTCATGAGCCCTTCTGTGGTCTTCTCCTTCGCAACGTTGTGAGCAACGTTCTTCGACAGTGTTAACCTTATAACACCCAGAACTTGTCTGTCAAGGAGCTCTCACTCATCCTGATCCATCTTCTCAGGCTTCTTGCTCAGTGGTTGATGAAGCTTCTTTCCGTACAGATAATCTTCAATTTGCATTCTCCAAAATGCATAATCTATACCGTCAAATTTCCCGATACTGTGCGCCGAACCGTCTTCGCCTCCCATCATTTCTGGAACCACCGTGTATTAGAACACCAGTTGACAAACCGATGTTACCGACAAAATTTACTATTCACGAATTACTGTTCACGTGAATAGTAACTCCGCAAAAAAAAAAAAAAATTTGACCGATCACCGTAACTAAAGCTCTGATACCAGTTGTTAGGAAATACGCGGTCAAATTTTGCGGAAAACCAGAATTTGCGGAATTTATGGGAGCGGAAAAACACACACAAAATTGTTAACGGAGTTCGGTCAACTTTTACCTACGTCTCCGGACCTGCTACAGATCTTTTTATTATCACCGGGAAATTTTTACAAGCTCTCATAAATTCCGCAAATTCTGGTTTTCCGCAAAATTTGACCGCGTATTTCCTAACAGCTGCATCTATCGGTCCCAAGTGAATCTTCGTAGAAGATAACAGACAGCTAGGAAGTTGATGTTTTTCTCTGGATAAACTTCAAAATGTTTTTTTGCCTTGTTTTTAAAATGGGGTCGTTAACACTCATCTCAAACCTATTTATTTTAAGTTTAAATTAGATAATAAGAAAAAAAAGATTAGAAAAACAGATGGAGTATTATCATTTATTGTCTATTTTAAAAAATACTGATAATTTACACACGCAAATCAATTGCAGATAGTACTAGTGCTGAACTTTTAAAAATACCACAATTTATTTTTCCTTTTAGCTAGATACCTCGTCAATTTACACACCAAAATCAATTGCTGAAAATTTGAATGGAAAAAACTTACGACCGTTCAAAAATTTAGACTTAACAAAAAAAGCAAAAGCTGTTATAAATTATTAAGATTAAACATATGTAGATATCAGAAAAGAATGTTGGATTAGACGGTGAGAGATCAAAGGTGTTTCTCATATTAACTTAATTTTCATTACAAAAGATCTTAGGGAGATAAAGCGGTGTAGTAAGTCAGCCACATAAGATCTTTACATCAACCAACCATTTAACAAGTAAGAATGGATAATCATTTCCGTTTTAACAACAACAAAGTGATGTTGTGCATAAGTTAAACAACTCTAAATCTAATTTTCAGATTCCATTAAAGCTTTAAAAACTCTACCTCTTGGATTAACACTCTTAACACTGATTGCTTCGTCTCCCATAATACTTGAATCCATGCTTAGCACCGTTTCTTCAGATGTTGTGTTATGTAACCAAACCTACTCGGAAGAGAAAAACAGTCAGTTGCAACTAATTATGAAAAAATCAAAAATTCTCTTCAGATTTCTACACATACCCTAGCAAATTTTCTTGCTCTTTAGGCAAAATTATCTTCTTCAGTGCTCCACATGTTTTAAACTTTTTCTCTATTTGTCGCTTAAGATCATCTTCACGCAAATCACGGTTGAATCCAGAGATGAAAAACACATGTAAGCTGTCCACCACAATTATAAATTAAGTTCTGTACAGCTAAAATTTTCAAATGAAAAATCACACAAAAAATTAGATACCTGCCAAGTGTTCTATCAAAGAAAATACGAGACTTCCCCATTAGATGACCATTCAGTTTTCTCGCAAGTTTTAATTCTTGATTAGACCGGAACTCGATATGAGCTTCAAGCTTCGTCTTCTTGCTCTCCTCATCCACCGTCGATACTAGCTGAACAATACGAACTTGCAAGCTGCAATTATCTTTGAAGAAATTTGTACTGCAAAAAGAAAGTAAAATTTTAAGATACTGCACACACACACATATATATATCCAATTTAGACTTACATGTCAGCTTTGGTAGAATCCATGTCGATATTACTCATAATCAGAAGTGTGGGCTAGAAAAGAAAAAATAAATTAGACTACGACAATAACTTATTGTCAATAAGTCGAATTAGGAAACTAACCGAAAGAAAATCCTCATCTGAATCTGTTAAGTCGGGATCCT
This sequence comes from Brassica oleracea var. oleracea, assembly GCF_000695525.1. Taxonomy (NCBI): domain Eukaryota; kingdom Viridiplantae; phylum Streptophyta; class Magnoliopsida; order Brassicales; family Brassicaceae; genus Brassica; species Brassica oleracea. The sequence continues at coordinate 6,608,076 of NC_027749.1, read as the reverse complement.
CGCGAGGATAAGAGTGAGCTGTCGTTAGAACCTTTGTAGATTTCTATATTTAGAGAAAGTTTTAACATTAAAACACACAACAATACTATTAACCACTAATTAAGATCAGAATGAAGAAAACATATACCTCTGGCACCAAATTCTCTAGATCCTGTTTTGTTAGTAAGAGATCATCTGGATCACTAGGATACATTAAATCCTTAATTTGTTTTGCAGAGCAGACCATCTCTACAAACGCCTCCTCATCATCATCATCTGAAGCAGGCTTGGACTTTGTGGAAACTTTGGATTTGTATCCAGTGAAATGGACAGATCCTCTCTCCAAGGTGTGTGAGAGCTCGAATTCTCTGTCAAAGAGGAGATGGTCAAAGCTGATGTCTTGAGAGAGAGTTCCAAGGAGGAGTTTCTTGTCATCAACGGTGGCATACAAGAGGGCAGATACTCCCCTTCTCGATTTACGAAGAGAAGCCTATATATATATAGAGAGAGAGAGAGAGGAATGGCATATCAGATGAGACTTGTATAAACTCTAGAATTGGTTATGACTGATATATTGAAATTAACCTGAGAAATGTGAATAAGACAGTCTTCATCAGGCTTCACCTTGAGAGTCTTGCCGGCCTTAACTTTAGCTCCTAGTTATTACATTCCAAAAAAAGAAAAGAAAATCAACACAGGATAAACTACAAAAAGACAAGCTACCAGACATAAACAGAATCGATTCAAACAGGTTGGTTGGGTTTTGAAATGGATTTGACTTAAAATGAGCATAAACATCGTAAACTAGAGAGCCGAAGACATGTGTAAACAGATTGTATCGTTCTTTTTTTTTTTTGTAACACGAAACATATGAGACAAAGATGACATTTTGATGAAAATGAGTTGACACAAGCCGAGATAAGACAGAGAGAAGTTTGTCTTTACCCCAAAACTCCATTGTTGGAGTACGAGAGGAAGAGAGAAAAGGCGAGTATAGGGTTTCTGCCAACTGGGAAAGAGGAAGAAGAGAGTCTGGTCTCTTTACCCCATATATATACGGCACCGTTCGTTGTTTTTCGGCTTGAATTCTGAAAGCGAAGCGAACCTAAACCGGATGGTTCGAGCATATCATTTTAGAAATCAAAGCCTTTAGACAACTTATTTCGTCTTGTTTGATTCGGTGTTCGATCATATTTTATTGCATGTCTCTAGTTTTTCCATATTGATAATCTAAGTTCTTTTTTTGTCGAGGTTTATTAAGTATACAAAAGTTATATGCTGAAAACACACATGAATTTGTAGAATTTTTTCTGTAAAAAAGTGAATAATTTTTATGTTATTCAAGCTGATTAATTAAAAGAACTAGTAAAAGGTAACTAAGTTAAATAAAAGATAATTGATTAGAACAATTGAACAACTAAAACGTAGTTGACAAAATATATATTTAATAAGATAAGTAGGCTATGTCCTTCCAGTCTGAAATAGATAAGTTATTCACGGTCCATAAGTTAAGGTCTTCACCGTCGACCTAGAGAACACCAAAACAAAATTACATATATACATCTAATAATTTATTTTAGAGATATATAAATACATATACCTGCTATGATTAGAGCCTCATCTCTGTGGCTTGTAGGATTAGCCCCTCATGGCGAGCCAATCTATCAAACCCACAATCTTGTTGAAAAATAAACTTGATTTGGATCAAACATTATTGGTTAATCATGTGTTGATCCAAAACTTAGCCCAAATTCTAGAAAAATCATCCAAGTACTTAAAATAAAAATCTAGATATTCTTATAGAATTATCTAGATAATTATGATAAAAAATCTTAGATATTATGGTAGAATTCTCTAGATTTAGAATTAAAATATGTAAGATATTTTGTATTTTGGAGGCTATAAATACCTCCACTCTCCTTTCATTTTGTATCACCAAGAAATAACCAAGTTTGTAAGAAACTTTCAAGTAATAAGAAATCTTCTTCTAAGTTATAAAATCTTTCTTCTACACAAAGCTTCTTTCCCTTCAAACACTTAAACACTTTCTCCATCTTTATAAAAAATTTCATTCCAACAAATCTCTCCATGACGCCCCACGAGATTCGTAAATATCCCAGAAGTGTTTAGGTTCTCCATCGACTAACTCAATCCCACTACCCATCAGCAACCCAACAACTGATGGCTATCCTAGGAGCACATGATGTGTGGGAGATAGTCGAGAAAGGCTTCAATGAACCGGAGAATGATGGTGGTCTATCTCAAACTCAAAAGGATGGTTTGAGAGATTCAAAGAAGAGAGACAAGAAGGCTCTCTGTGTTATAGATTAGACGAAGATACATTTGAGAAGGTTGCTGGAGCAAAGACATCCAAAGAAGCATGGGAGAAGCTTCAGACATCTTACAAGGGAGCGGAACAAGTTAAGAAGGTACGTCTTCAAACTCTAAGAGGAGAATTTGAAGCATTACAAATGAAGGAAGGAGAACTCATCTCAGATTACTTCTCA